>NC_142659.1:20814821-20974285 GCF_026168435.1 Sesamum indicum
GACTCCAAGATTGATTATGAAATAATGCAGAAACCAAAACAAAAATGGACGTTGTCCTTCTATGTCTTCATACTATTACCGTAAAAACGATAACATATCAACTATATCCAACTACAGCATATAGAGAACATTGTAAATTACAATTTTATCCCCAACGGCCCACCACCCTTCAGACGAAAGAGAGAGTTGATGCATAAACAAGTTAATGATTAGGCTTATTACACTATAAAGAACATCAACAAACAGTGGGACATCACTTTTGGCAGTTAGCAGTCTTATGTTATTAACAACTTGGGTCCTGTCACAATTGTTTCTGAGTGGAACTCACCTAGTGGATGTAAGCAGCCATAAGTGGGAATCTTTACATATATTTACTATATAAGACGTTGAAAAGAAAGATAACTCTACTCCAAAGCCATCATTAGTGCCTTAAATATCATTTCCGTTAAGAGTTATTAGTGCGTAGCTGATGAGTGGATGACAAGAACTAGGATAAAAACTAAGCCAGATATTTTGCAAAAATAAAAAGTCATCCTGTTCGAATTTCTAAATACCAATCACGAATCAAGAAGTCATTGTAAGACACCGTTATTAATTCAGTCTACTAAGCCATTCATATACTGAACAGATTACGAGATACGAACCTATCTTACAATTGTTGATCCTGTACAGTAACAGCGTGTACGAAACTTAATGCACAAGGTACAACACCGTCCTTCGTTCATTTCTTTTATTTGGGCCCCGTCAACGAGGCTAATTCTTTGTATTCTTGCCAAAAAGATGGCCGTTCAAAGACTATATACTAAGCATTCTTTTTTAAGTGTGAAAGTCATAGAGCATACAACATAAACTCCTCCACCTTTACCTAGGAATGATTACCAAGAATACATCCTTAGTTTAAATCCAACATTCTTAACAATGACAATCCTTAAAGAATTAAGCAAGAATATTCATTGCTTCTTTTTGCTTGCAGGACCGCAAAAATGCCCATCTTTTCCATGGGACCGCTCGAAATTCAACCAAAATACTGGGGCGTGATTCGTATAAGTTGCGGAGTTCAATCACGAGACATGAAAAATATTTAGCAAAAGCAAAAGAACAAATAGTCTTTGAGAGTAAGATTCGAAAACAAAACTTTCGGCTAAGGCATCCTGGGGTGAAAAATAAGAAAAGGACCATCTTTATTCCGCGATAATTAACAGTAACAAGGATTCTGTGACACAAAAATATATAAGTCAATTTCCTCTTAAATCCAAATAACTGGTGCAAATTCCAGTAATTTCCCACTAAATTCCACCAGAAATAGCTAATATTCTCTATCTCAATTCAATTCTTTTCAAGTAAATTAGTACAAACTAATCATAGAAAATGTTCAATTGCACAGAACGATCAATGCTCAGAGGATACCAACACACACACACACACAGGAATTGATTAGTAAATAGTGTTGAAAAGAACAAAATCCCATGATCAATTACAACAAGATAATAACATTTTTAATCTCCTTATAACATAAAAATAAATTAATAAGACAGTAATTTCATCCCATCAACAAAGAAGTTAAGAAATTAATTACCCTCTCTGAGCTGATTAATTAACTACAATTCAACACACACACACACAGATAGAGAAGAACAAGAATTTGATAAATACACTCCCAAATTTACTCTATCCCCTTCAAAATAAAGAGCAACCAAGCAAAGACTCACACAGTAGAGTAGTGGTAGTAGGGAAAAAAAAGGGGGAGGATGATCACTAACCATTCTTGCGAGCCTTAACACGGGCAGAAACAGCACACCAAACTCTCCGAACCGGGAAAACCACCTTGTGCCACCACTCCATCACCTTAATCCTCACCTTCCGCCGCCTGCTCCCACCGCCGATTCGACACAGCACCACCCTTAACCCGGCCAGAACTCCACCCTCTCAGAAATCCCACTCCACCCCTTCAACTACACACCCAGAAACATCAACATGCAAGAATCACACACCACTTAGCACTTAGAGAGAGAGAGAGAGGTGTGTATGTGTCTGTGCGCTGTGGAGAAGTTTCTTGGTTTTGCATTATAAAGCACTAGTTTTGGCCGTTACACACACTTAGGAAAAAAGAATTCGATTCCTGCCCACCGACACGTGACAGTATGCGGTGGAGTTTCTTTCTTTCTTTCTTTCTTTTTTCTTTTCTTTTTCTTATTAAAATAATTACACGTAAAGCCCCTCTAATAATATAAAATTATATTTTTTTAAAATTATATTTATATCTATTCAAAAATTTATTATTTACAATATTTTCATATAATAATTTTATATTTATATAAAAAATATAATAATACCAATCTTATTCCACATATATTTATTATTATTTTTATAAAATACAAACATAAATATAAAATTATTAAATGAATGACAAACTAAAAAATTTGTATAATTCTTTTTTGCATCAATATTTTTTATCCACGTCCTAATAAAAAGAAATTAATATAATAAAGCGGTACAATTACAATTATAATTATAATTTTTTAAAAAAATATATAATGTAATATATTTAGAAGAATGATAGTGTGATTAATATTATTTTGTTGGTGTTGGGGTGGTGATATTTGATGGAATAGGACACGTGGAGCATGTGGGTTGTTGATTTGATGGGTGTGTTGGGATTTCAATTTCAAAGGAAATTTGACTTTTGGAGGGGGAAGATTATAATATTGAAACAGTGGAGGGAGGGAGGATGTGTTTTTCAGACATATATTCTTAATTGTTTTTTGGGCGGTTTGACTGTTTGATAAATCCCTTTGTTTGGTTTTGTTTTTAATATATTTAACGTTCCTCCTTACACCAAAATATTATATTTTGATATTTATATTTTATTAACATAAAAATACATATATATATATATATAAATATGAGTTAACAATAAATAATAATTTTTATTTTTTAAAATATAATATTTTAAACTTATCTATATATATAAATATATAAAAGAAACATATTTTGATAATAAATAATAATTTTTATTTCTCAAAACACAACACTAAACGAACAATATTTACTTTAAACTATCCCCCAACAGGTATTTATTTTTCTTTATTTTTTTATTTTATTTCTATGAATCACAATAAAATACTTAAAAAATAAATAAATAGAAGCTTTTCACCACAAACTTCGAGGACGTTTTTCTTTTTTTTTTTTTTATAATTGGGTGATTGATTCAGTCACGATTTTGTTTTTGTGGGGAGGTGGCGGTGGGTTTTTCTTTTTCTTATTTTAGTTCGAAGGCATGCTGTTTTTTTTTAATATTATTATTGTTATTGTTTTTGACATATTATCTTTACCTATCTTCAATGATTAGCACTTGTGTATATATATATGGTTAATAACATTTAAATCTTCTTTATCAAAATATGAAATTACATTTTTCTTATAAAAAAATAATTATAAAGTTGCACTTATATTTTAAAAATTTACTATTCACACTTGATCTTCTTTCGTTAAGATTTGGATGGAAAAAGTTGATGTTAGCAAAAAGAAAAAAGATTTACATTAATTTTTAATTTTTATTCTTATTTAATATTCTCATTTAATAATCTTGTACTTATAAGAATAAAATAAAATGATGTTAACTTCACTGTATAAATATATTATATATTTCCTTAAATACAATATATATTAGGAAATGTTAAATGACGGGGCAAATATGAATATTTATATAATTATTTTTTCTAACATCAATATTTTTCGCTCTAACCCGAACAGAAGGGATTCAGGTGTAAATGAACTTTTCTAAAGGGGTGTAAGGGTAATTTCAAATTTTTGAAAAAAAGTGTAATTTCATATTTTTAAAATTATCCTTAATATTTGATAAAATTATGTAATCTTTAGATGGAGGCTTGAAATTGTCAATTTTACTCTTGTTGTATTTTTCTAAAAAATATATATATAAAAAATAATTTTAGAAAAATTTAAAAAAATAAGTAAAATTATGATAGTTCACAAGGGCATTTTGTCCAATTCACTATAAAAAAATAGATAAAAATCTAACGGATGTCTGATTGGGCTAGTTGTTGGATGACTGATAAAATCAGAGGGTATTAATAATTTTTTAAATAACGAGGGGTATCTATAGTATGCCAAATCTCAGTAGAACTCGTTGGAATTTATTCTATATCATATTATATTAAACGACTGTTTCATCTAAAAATTTAAGCTAAACTTAAGTTGTTAGAGTGAAAAATTATTTGACATTTAATATCTTAATATATCCTTTTTACGTACAAACTCTGCACAAAATATTTTTTATAAAGGAGTGACAATAAAATTTGAATCCAAGATTGTTTTTTTTAACCTAACTTTGATACCATATTAAATTAACAACCACCTCATCTAAAAAATTTGAGTTATTGGAGATATATATTAAAAGTGATCATTTTCAAGAGAACTTATGGCTGGTCAAGAATTCTTGCATGTATTATATTAAATAGCAAACCAATCTTGGTGTATAACTTAAGCAATACATAAGCCATATATGTCTGGTGGAACTCGAACCCATAAAAGTGATACAAACGCTCATACATTCTCTATTATTTTTTGGTTAAATTATAATAAACTCACATAAAAGTGGAGACAAACGCGTATACGTCCGGTGGGACTCGAACCCACAACCTCAAACTAAGTCATGTGACCTTATCTTTAATCACTAGTCGAAGACATTATTGATAGTTCAGGAGTCACGTTTTTCTATTCAGTGTTCTTTATATTTGTTAGTAATTTTACAAGAATAAAATGCAATTAACCCATTTTTTCTCCGACGAATGATCCAAATTTCAATCAAAATAAATAATATCTCACACCTATATATATATATGCATGTATATATTGTTTATTTAACAAATCACAAATCTCCAAATACTCCATCAACATCCAAATTCTTGAATGAATAGTATAGTCTATAAGCCAAATGAAACAAAGGACAAAAAGACACCTAAATTCAACATTTTTTTCAGAACTAAGAGATTTGGTAATGATTTAGGATACCTTTCAATTTATAGGAAATTATAAAATATTTATTCTCAAGGAATGTTTATATATATATATATATTTATAATAATAAAAATATAGTTCAATAATTAAAAAATAAAAATAAGCGTTCACATTGATTAGTGTGTCGGCAATACAATTTTGCATGTGAGTTCTTCAGTCGACAGTTTAAATTGACTTGTCTACGATAATTGTGCCAATCATACACATTATAGTTGAAAGATCCCAATGTTATCATTGTCCTTCCACTCTAATAATTCTCCTCCTCTGAATTTTTTCTTTCTTTCTTCCTCGTAAAGTCCCTCTAAGATTTTTACGTTGTAATTGCCTTTTTTTTTTTTTATAAAATTTTATTTATTATTCAAAAATTAATTTAATACATCGGTGTTTTTAAAAATCGACGAAAATGTTAACAAAATAATAATAAAGAATTACTATAGAAATAGACTATATATTTATATTCGTCGGACTTGAACTCACACCTCAAACTTACGATGTAATTATTTGACATTTTATTTTTAATCTCATATTTAACTTTAGAAAGTAGAAAATTAGTTACAAAATTAGTGTTGTTACTAATTATATAAATTTAGTGATAATAGTTTTTATTTTATTACAATAATGAATTTCAAAGTCTTAATAGTAATAATTATTTTATAAAAATTATAATCACCAAGAATTAGTGATAAAATTACGTGCATTAGTTTATCACTAGAAACAATCAGTGACACATATATAGTGACAATTTAGTATCAATAATCATTTGTTATCGCTATATATATATTTGTGTTGTCACCGTAGATGTATCACTAATTATCTATAATGACAACGTGATAGATAATTATTATTACTGATAATTATATAGTAATAAGATTAATAAAATTATTATCACTTAATTTATATTTTTTATAATAATTTTAAAATTATTAATTTCATACCTTGTCATTAATATCATTTTTTTTAATAGTATATTAGGGTGGTATCGAGCACCCCATTGTACCATGTAAAACATCAAAGTTCCCCCTCCAACTCATTGGTTGTTTCTAAATTAATGGTAAATTACAATAATCTCTCTTAAAAATTTATGTTGCGTATACATTTTTGTTATTTAAAAAATTATTAATACCCTTCTAATTCTAATGGTCGTCTAACAATTAGTTCGATTCGTTATTTTTTGCAATGAGAGAGACCGAGAGAGAGATAAATGAGTGGTGTATGTAAAATGAGAAATGACTTGACCTTTTACAGACATGGCCGAATCTCACACTCTTAATGTAGCAATGAAAAAGGCATAATGGCATTTGAATTTACCCACATGTAACAGCCAAAAAGAAAACGGCCAACAAAGAATTACATTCACTTAATTGGATGTCTCCGATATGCATTTTTAGCAACTTGTTTAAAGGACTTGACCCCATTTAGAGTTAAACTCTTATAATTGCAATACCAGCACCTTCCAGAATTACAGGGGATATACTCTAAATACAAAGTATCAACCTTTTTTTGGTACTCTGACATACTCTAAATCTACACCGTCGGGCCTTAACTTGGGTGAGGGCATCATCGCCATTGCCCAACTTGGATTTGAAAATTCATATAAATTAATATTTGAAAATTAAATATTTATAATCTCAAAGTTATTTTTTTTATTTATATAAAAATAAAATTTTCGTAAGTTTTTATTTATAAATAAATTTATTTACCAAATTTCTACTTAATAATAGTGTACAAAATTATTTTCAAAATAAATAATAATTAGTTTGGTTTATAAGAAATTATAATAAAAGTTTAAATATCATAACTTTTTATTTATTTAAATGAGCAACCAACAAAATTTGGCAAAATACAGTTTGTATGGGGGCCAGTGAATTCCCATTTTTGTCAATAATTATGGGGCCACATATTTGAATTTAAAGAAAAGAAAAAAAAAAGAATGGGATGTAGGGATATATATATATATATATATGTCTTTGGTTATTGTTTTGTGAAGTTCAACTATCAAGATTTCAGTGCTAGACAAGTCATCTTTTTCTATTTTTTTTTTTTTTGTTGCTTTTTTAGTCTGGAAGCATCTTACCATGAACATACCTAACATCTTCATCCATGGCCATGGCTCACATTCTAAGATTAGGGTTTAGTCAATCCCATTTTCTTGATTTTCTCCAATTTTAAAATATGATTCAATTTAATTGTTTATATATATATATATATATATATATATATTTAATAAAGAATTTCAATTATTGTCGTCATTTAATCATGAGCTGATTTGATATAAGTTGGTGATGTGGTAATTGTTGTATTTGATTTAATTATTTTAATCGTATATGAATTCTTGGAATAGATCGATATTATTATTTATTATATAAGAGTTTAAATTTTATCAATGAAAACATGACGGAAATACTTTGGGAGTATTTGTGCAAGCTTTAAAATAGTACTTTTCAACTTCTGGCTCCTAAAAAGTACTTATAAGGTGTTTGAGGTACTAACTTTTACTTTTGAAACTGCTAAGACTCTTAGGTCAAAAGTTAGAAACACCCCCCGCTTTGGCTTTATAGTAAATAAATTCAACTTTGTTTTTTATTACTTTACCCTCGTTATAATAATCTTAATTCAATTTTACTATCTAATTAACAACAATCAAATTTACACGTTCACATATTAAAAATTTTCAATTTTTATATTTTATTTGCTATATTATCTAATTATCTTATTCCCATATCATTAAGAAAATATAAAATAAAATAGCTATGATTAATTAATAAAATGATATTTTTTTTCTTTTACAATCTTGCAAGTTTAATTATTGTATATGAATCAATAATTATATTACTTAGTGGGAGCATTATTAAATTAAATACTTATTTTTTATTAATATTTAAAAAAAATAAAAAATAAAAATACTAAATCAAAATAAAATTCATTATTTATTTTTTGTGAAAAAATAATTATTATTGACAAACAACAAGTGCAAATAGTATCTTTTTAATAATTGGGGATAAAATAGTCTTTAATCAATTAAGTTTATTTGAAAAGTAGTTTTTTCGACCCAAATACTATCCAATTTAGCTTTTATCTACTTTTTATTTTTATTTTACAAACACTATCCGCTTTTAATTAAACTACAACTTCCAACGTTTTCGACATAAATCACTTCTCTAAAAGTAGAAGTTTTCATAAACACTCTCTTTTGCAATATGAGATTCTTACAAGATTTTTTGCTACTTTTCCATTTTTTTTCAAACTCCTTCCCCAAATTATAGAAAAGTCATAATTAATACTATCAATATATATAACTACAAATATATTTTTCAATTATATATATATATATATTTCATTTACATATTTAAATCATGGTATTAATTAAAATTATAAATATTTGCATATATATATTTCAATCATTTAAAACTCAAATGGATGTGCACTACTGAAAACATCCCAAAATATATCCAAAAATAGCAAATACTTTCCACATTAAAATAAAATACAATATATATGTAACCTTATATAAATTAGTTGAGATGATAAGTTCACCAGAGTCTAAATTGCAACAAGACAAATGGAAGTTAGGTAAAATGTTTAGTTCAAGAAGAAAGTGACTTTTCCTTTTCTTCTTTTTATTACAAAAGCAATCATTACATAATTACATCAATATTAATAAAACTGAGCAACACATCCATTCGATCAATAAACTCACATTAAGTGAGATATATAGAAACTCAAACTTATGACCTCAACCTTAACCACTAAATTAAAACATCATTAATAAGAAAGCGACTTTTCTTAAATGGAACTACTTTTCTCTCTATGCTTTTGGTGATGTCTTTGTCACATAATTGTTTATGTCGTTCAATATCAACAAAATTTAGTTGAATTTATGAAATTTTTCGTCAATTATTTTCCAATATTGTTGTAGATGGTTGCATACAACAACTAAAAAGTAAGCCGACTTTTTGGACAAAATATTATTTGTAGATGTTAAAAATTTCTAGTGAATAGTTAAAAGTATTATTGTACACACGAAAAATTATATCCGCGTTGCGATAGTAACACTCTATTGACATAATAATAATAATAATAATACATTCTCAATCATTGATACTTATATGTTTAATTATTAAATAAACTTTATATATGTACGTTTCATATTATTCTAAATATATAAGTAAGCTTTTTTCTAAAAAGAATTAATGAACGCTTATCAACATCGTAAAAACTGACATATTGCACGCACAACCACTGTATGAGATTAAGTTAAGTATGGGCTACATACATATGCATGCATGCATCCTTATACGTATTTTTTCGTAAATATTTGTAATAACTAGACTCCAAAAATCTAAAAACTTACTAAGATTCTATAGTATCTCAAGATTTCATGATAATTATTCTAAATACATATTTTCATATACATTTAAGCGTTTCGTATAATTCAAAATAAATATGTAATGCATGGCATTTTTTTTTACGAAGACTAGAAAATTTGTGAAAAAGAACAAATTATAATTATAAATCTATACTATATACAAAAGTATGAATTCGCAAAGTGTTCGATCCCTTTTGTGAAAGGACATCTATGCCCTTACTTAAGTAATTTTTTTAATAATAAATAAAGAATTAGTTATAAAAAAATAAAATTCTATATAGGAAGCAAAACTATTTAGTAGTCCTAATTGCTCGAACTTATTTCGAGAATCAATAATATATCCAGTTAAAAAATAAGTATGCAAATAATATTTCAAAACAATTACTTTCCTAGAAGAAATCTTAATTATATTAAGAAAAAATTAATTTACTATGGCACATTAAAATATAAAATAAATAACACATGAATAAATATATAAAATTCTAATATAAACTTAAGTAAATCTATACATATATATAACAACGAATATATATATCAAAATTTTAATTGCGAAAAAAAATTATGTTGAAACTAGAAATTAAAGATGATTTTAAATGAAAAGTATATTTTTTCAAGAATAAATTTATAAAATAACTTAAAAGTTATTAAGTAAGAAATAGAGTAAACCAATTAGATGCATATGAATAAGATGAAGAAATCAAATTAAAAAAATGAAATTGAAAATTGCAATATAAAGGCAAAAATAAAAATTTATACAAGAATATTTCAAAATTTAGAATTTTAATAGTAAATGTACGTTAAAGGATTTCAATACAAATACTAATACTATGGTCCAATTAAATTATATTTTTTTTAATTAATAATACACTATAAGAGAGCAGACTTTCAGATACAGAGCTATATCTGTAAAAAAAAATTACCTTTTAAAGACGGATCCAAATTTTCTGTCTTAAAAATTATAAAATAAATTTTGTTATATTGACGGAATTTTTTATGGATAGGCATTTTAGGAAACAAATTAAAAAAATAAAATTTAAATTATTCCGTCTTTAACTTGGTAATAAAATAAAAAATTTAAGACGGAATATTTCCATCTTAGATTCTCAAAATCTAAGCCGGAATTAAAGATGGATTCGAAAAATATATATATATATATATATATTATTTTCATTTTTAATTCTATCTTTATTTCCGTGTTTGGTTAAAATTTTGAATGCCTACTGTCTGCATAAGAACTGGCAAAGTCCAGTTTTACTTTACTAGATTCTAAATGACGTTTCCCATGAATAAATTATTAATCGCATTCAACACCTACACAGACGTGAAATCGCACCTTACATTTAGTGCGTTTTGACCTTCTTGCTCAAGGTTTTAATACCGGTTGTTGACACTAGTGATGCAACCCAATTTGAAACTGAGTTCTCACTTCCAAGCACTAGAAGAAATTTCCGTTTCCTGCAAAATGCACAAGGTTTTGTTTCAGGTTGAGGTACTCAGTAATTTGGATTCGATTTGGACCAATAATGCTTGTCCTCTACACAAAACATTAGATTTGTCGGGGTGACTCCCAACTAAGAATCCCAATACTTAAGTTAGTATTGAGGTTGAGACCGAAGTTACAGGAGTCATATAGTGCTAGATTGTATAGAGTCACGTGTTGTCTAAATGATGAGTTTGAGATCAATGGTTGACAATTCGGATCCTTGGGTCAGGCATGACCTGACCTGTTAAAAAGTAAGCTTCAGGGCTTTTCTTATTTATGAAGGGCAAACAATGTCCTTTAAGATTATTTCATTGTATTTCCCCTATCAAGTCTGCTGCCAGGTTCGACGGCCTGTCTTGTTGCTAAATGCTCGTGGCAACAGGGAACAGGAATTACAGCCGGTAGTTCCAACATAGACAACAACAATTATTTCACTGTGAAAAATGCATACAGCAACCAACAAACATGCAGTGCCAGAAACTATAATGCGCAAATGAAACTCTTTTTGTAGCGAAGAACATTATTATGAAGTATATATGAAATTTTTGTACTGAGAGGATCACAAAAGCATAAAAGAACTGAAAGTTCTCTCAGTGTTCTTGCGTTTACAAGAGGTTACGTATCGAACTACATAGGAGGGTTCGACACAAAATGGTAACAAATAACACTTCAACTCTCATTAGCTTTAGCAGCAGCAAGTAACTTGTCCTCCAGATGGGGTAGAGATTTTATAGGTGAAAGAAAATAATAATTCTTCAGAAAGATGATCTGTTTCTATGACAGTTACTTAACAATGTATTGGGCATCCTAACATTGAAACTATATCTATTGCATTTCCGGTATCCATGCATGCTCTTCAGTGTACATGGACGAGAGATGGCTCGACTCATATTTTAGGATGGTTTCGGTAGCATATAAATTCGTCAATCAACGATGCAAAACATTTGCTCTACCAGCTGCAGCAGCATATCGAAGAGCACTAGAATGTAAATGGGAGTCATCAAACGTTCTAATCATCCATGTTCTTCATGTATTCCTTCGAAAGCTTAGTTTCCATTATTAGCTTTTGCTCTCTGATAAGATCATACCCTGATTCAAGCAAAGCTTCCAATGTTTGCTGCATGAGTAAAAAAGGCAACAGGCAGGTCAACTGGATCCTCTAACGCGAAAGAAAATTATTTCACAGGACAAATTAATTAGGAGTTGCGGAACAATACAAGATAAACATTTTTTGGCTTAGGAAATTTAAACCCCCTACTTTTCATCATGTTCGTGGCAGCAATATTCATATGCTAGTTTCTAATAAATAGCGTTCTTGCGAGGAAGAGCATCTCGTCTTTTGAAATGTTATGGTGGAATGTTATGCCGCTTAGCATGAAGTGTGATCAAGATCTCAAATCATTTCGATAAGCTGATCCAGTTTCATTCTTTTAATAAGGTGCAAATAATGGGAACATGTAGCCTAAATTCATATAAACTCCACTCCAAAGACCCAATTTTATTCTACTTCTTTGCTTTTTGATTCTACATATCCCTATTGAACTGCATTCCTTGTCATCCTACATTAACTTTTCATCAAGAAAATACTAATTTATATGACAGGACATTTAGGAAGAAAACAATCAGTAAACTGATCTTAGTAATGATCAGTTCTATATGTGATACCTCCGGAGCAGTAAATACTGGAAGTTTTCCTTCCTTTTTCTGTTTGAGAAGTCTGCTACCAAGATTTTCAGCACCTCCAGCATCATTTACCCACTGCCAAAAGATTTAGAAAAAGAATTTAAATTTTTAAAAAATAAAAAATAATATTAGCCAGCCTGAAAACACATATATGATAAGATACTCAGCTATGTGGACCAGCAAACAACAAAAAATTGCCACCTTAAGATTTCAGGCTACATATAAAGGAAGTATGCTTTATCAAAAATACGACAATGGTTGGACGAGAGTTCAATGCTCTACTTGTGTGTGATAGAGCACACACCAAGTTGGTAAGCGAGAGGACTTATCTAATACACTGTATTCACATTTTACGCATGATTGTTGGTAAATGAAAGAACTTAGAAGTCTTTTACGAGTAAATCGCTTTTAATTTTTAGTTCTCACAGAAATTAATTGATGATCTCTTGTATTCAAGTTCTGATGCTGTTTATATTTGGAAATCTTAAATATAAGTAAAGAAATTAAAAACCGCATGGATTAGTAAATATTTTTTACACAAGCATATGAGTAATCCACAATCGCCAATGTCAGAATAAATTTCTGGCTCATCTTGTTAGATAACTTTGATTTACATCCTTCCTGTTCACCTAGAAATATTATACTCTTTTATTCTTGTATCTCTTATTGCAGTCTATGAGATTTGGAATTGAGACGCAAATATCCAAAAGTGGCAAAATTTGTAATGTGCTCACATTCACCATCATGCATATAGTTCCAATTAAAACTCTCGTCTTTCTTAAAATGTTCCATCAAAATTGCAAAGGTCAAATGTTGTAACTCAACACTTGCAAAAGTATCTAGTAATATCCTAGTAGCCATGCTAATAGGAAGATAAAAAGCACTGAAACTGACAGCAATGCTATGGGCCTCTATGAAATATATTGACGGGTACCTTTAGGATTGACCTGTCGTATGTTCTTGACCTCAGCGCACCATAAAAGTCCAATGCTGCCACTCAGATAAACAGAAAATGAGGGGAAGCAATTGAAAACAAATACTGAGTATGAGTTGCTTTACTTTTCTTTACGTTTAATTTCTTTATTGTTTTCTTAAGTTTTCATAATCATCAGCAGAAAACTTATATAACAATGTTTCATATGTATAACATAAGTAGAATTCTTTGCTCCTTATCTCACCTTTTCTTCAATATTTTATATATATGAGGAATATTGGAACTTTTTATTAACTCATTTTTCATAAATCTATATTTGTATGGTGGATTCTTCCCAGTTTCCACATTACGAGTTACAGGTTATAAATAATCGAAAGTCTAAACCATACAGCTAATTTAAGGATTTGTTATAAGTTATTTGAAAATCCTGTATAAACTGCGGTGGAAGTAAACATCACACAGCCAGTCAACTACAAGAATCAATGTCTGAGGAACGACCATACTCACCCAACAAATGATATTTACAAAAAACTAAAATGCTACAGGATCATCCTAAACTTTCAAAGACATTTCCTAGTGAAGACTTTATACAGTCATATCATATGCATTTTTTAAACAAAGAATTCAGATACACATGCCATATGAAGAAACTTAGATTACAAAAACAATCATAAAATAAGAACAAACCAAGTATTATCTAAACACATGCTTAGTCCGCACAATCCAACAATTACAGCAAAGCACTACCTATCTAACAATTACAGCAAACATTTAAAATCTGCGATATGGAAGTGGACATAACAATTTATTTCTCACAACTAGACAAACATGATGGCACCTTGATTAGGAAATTCGCTCACAATGCTGACAACCTCATCCCTTGTTATGCCATCTTTCTCATACATTCTCTGGACAATGTTTACAATGTCTTCTTGAGTGGGCTGCCTGTAGCAAAGATGTGATTCTAAGATCCACATGAGAACAAAAAGTAATTAATTGTTATCATTTGATCATGTCATAACACAAATAAGTACGAGCAGATTATTTGTGGAGTGGAACACATAAGCAGAGTGATCGATATATGATTGATTAAATGTGCTTGGACCAAATTGGAATATATCAATTTTTGTATCTCTTTATTTACAAAATCTAGTGCAAAGTTTCTGAGCAATGTATAACATGTTTACTGGTAGAGATTAAGGAGACTGTTAGAGATTAAAGGTCGGTCAAATGTTCTGGTAACCCTATCACTTTCTTATACTGAATCCACTAGTGAAATTCTTGAGTGGACTGTGCAACACAGTCCATCTATAAAACCATTGATTTGAGCAGGGATGGGTGGTGAAAACCATCCTGTCCCAGAAATCTTAGAGTCCATCTAATACCATTGAAGTGAGGAGGAATGGAACCATTCTCTCCCTATAATCTAAGGACCATCACTGGACCAGGTGCTTGGCACCTGGTCCACTGTAGAATGACCCAGTAAATTACATGATTCTTTTCTTGCACTGTGCTGAATGAAGTGGAATATACACAATTAAAACACATGCAGTTATATTCTTTAGAAATCAGTACATGTCAACAGTACGTATAAAATATACTCTTAATGCAAAAACCCAAAAAACATTCAGATTAAGGAGTGTACCAGTAGAATTTGTCCATCCTTCCATCACGAATCAATGGAGCATAAATTGTGGTAAAATCATTTCCAGTAACAATAACCGGAACCCTGTTTGTAATGTCTGCTTCTCTCCAAACTTGCCCTATACTCACTCTCGTAGGATTATCTGATATGTTCATGAGAGTACCAACCACAATTTGGTTGTTGACTGTCATTTGTGTGTTACCTTGTTGAGGAAACAGAAAAGCAGATGTCATCAACCTCATTGATCATATATCAAAACACATAAAGAAAACATTCTAAGAGCTTCTCCATGGAGTTGAACTTCAAAAGCTAATATGACATGTAAGAGTTCCGAGTTAAAAAGTAACTTTTCTCACCAAATCTACCCAGCCCAGCATCAATATCATTGATCATCAAACAACTCATTTTTCCCTGCAGCATCCAGACATAACAGGACGCATTCTCAAATGAAACTAAGCAGATAAATCTATATATATATATATATATATATATATAGGTAAATAGATAGATAGAGAGAGAGAGAGAGAGATCACTTTGTAAAACGAACTGTGCATGTTCCATGTTGGTGTCTTACTGACGATATTTTTACATCTATCGTATCCAATTATGTCAGTTCTACAGTCAAAAACTAAAATTTATTTTAAATTTTAGGGATGTCAATTAAAGAATTTCATGTATCATTTCTAGATGTATCAGTTGGCTAGAAAATGCAACTTGAAGATAATGGTTAACCCAAAGTCACAAAGAATTAGGCTTTCCTTCTAGGAGCATACTGGTAAGGCATATGAAAACTTAAGCCCCCAAACACCATCTATAACTTGCAAATCTTACCTGTCCATACACAATGCGAGAAAAAATGATGATTGACGATGTATAAAATCTCCCAGTATCCCCCTTCTTAAATAAAACTTATAATTCCTATCCACTCATTACTATGGAGTTCAGTATCTGCTAGTTAGCATGATAGCGAACATCGGAAAACATGGACAACATAAATGAAGTGTGAACTAGAGTACAGGACCAGTAACCAAAAAGTATCAAAATTCTTAGAGATGCATCATAGCAAAAGTAATATAGTATCTAACTTGATTCTGAATCACTTGAGAAGCAGTTCTGTACCGTTCACGTATCAATTTTCCTGGTTCTCCTACAGAAAATTAAGAGAAAACCCAGATAAATACCACTTATGAAACTTAGAAAACTAATAAACACTACCTCCAAACTCACTCATCCAGTGGCAGCTTACCTGCTTTTTCTGATTCTAATTCCCCAGCTGACATAATAATAGGTTCAACTCCCATTGCCCGGAAAATAAGTTCAGTTTGAAACGTTTTACCTTGACCTTTTCCTCCCCAAATCCCTGCCAAACAACAAGGTTCACAATATTGTTCGCTGGTAATTTGTACTAGATACTGATGGCACCATAAAATAGCATTATTCTTCAAGAATAAACAGTTAGAAATTTTCAGAGAAACTTCAAAATTAAGATGGCCTAAATATTGAAGTGTGTTAAAATCTAAGTGGATTTAACATCTTAAGCACTGAAGAAAACAACAAATCACGTACAATTTGGGCATACGAAAAGGTTTATAGAACTTTATAAATTGAGATGACACTAAGATAATCAAAGACCACATGAAATTTTCAGTTCATTATTGGGTACTGAAAAAGAAAATTATAAAGTTCAATGTTGCAATTAATAAATTTGGAGCCAGAGAAATTTGTTGAGAGTTTCCATGATTCTGCTATTTACCCTTATAGCTGCAACAATGTGTTCGTTTAAAAGCTTTTGGATTAACGTATGGCAAGATATATTCACCTAAAATTAAGGGAACTTTCACATTGAGAAGATGAGCAAGGTAGTTCTTCACAATGTGGCAAACTGCAATAGAAAAAGAAAAATATTAGAAAAGTACGGCGTACGGCATAATTTCCATGAAGAATATGGTTATCTAATTTCTAAGCAATGATTCAAACCACATAATTTAAGTAATGATTGAAATTAATTTGGTCAATTAATGCAATTCATGAACTAGCACTAAGATAAGAATTCAGCACTATAGCAGCAATCACAAGGATCCTGCTGCAGAAACAGAAAAGATACTAGCCTAAGGAGGCCGAACTGTAGAGATTATTTTCCTTAAGGTTTCACACAGGTTCGGTAACACTGAAAGTCATAGACCTCATTTATTTTGTCCATATTACAGACACATATCTGCATTTATATCATACTGATACTTAGCAAGTGGTGCATGCTCTTTGAACAATTCCATTTTCTAGAAGAAAAGACAGATTTTGCAGAAAACATTCATAAAAACACTGACTTTATAGACAGAACCAAGTCATCTTTAACTTGCATCTAAAGAAAATAAACACTGGTGCCTCCATTATGGGATCAGAAACTGTGTGCTTCGGGTTTATGAGAACTCTAGGACCTTATTATAAAATATCTTCGTGCGTAGCATATGTGTACTTTTTATTTTTGGGTTGCGTGTGCGTGAGTGAGAATTTAAATTCTAGTTCCACCAATAACCAAACAACAGTATAAACTGAAAACAGTGGAATGAACATGCATCATAAAAACTTCAGGGAAATATCACTTCTTATGAGGACATCACAAAACCAATCATGTATATTTATGCCCCAAGATTCACTTTCTTTGAAATGAAAAACCAGTCTCTTTACGTAGATTGAGTGACCTTACCGACTTTATCCTGTCACATCAAAATCAAACAAAGACGAGAATTAGACAAATTAAAACAATTTCCAACCAAAAGAAGAACCTAAAAAATTAACAAAATCAACCATTGACATAATAATGTACCATGAAAAGGGGCGCAATGTAATAATCGCCTTGAAGGTACTCAAATGATCTTGTTACCTTCTGACGATAATCAAACACAATATCCGCTGCCAAATTCAAATCATAAAAGAAATATCAAGTACTGATAACACAACACCGCAATGCCATTTCCAGACCACATACTTAAAGTAGGAAGTAGGAACTCATAAACTAAAATCAAATAAGAAAATACAATAATCACAAATGTATGTAGCATTTTATGTCAAACATAGCTTATACAAACAGTTACCAAAACACACAGAGAACAGTTACTCATTACAATCTTTTCCGAGGAAATTCCCAGTGAAGAGATCATCAATGACGCCAGCCCTAGCTCCAACAGCGATATTCATGTTATCAGCCTCTGCGCCGAGCCTGTACAAGTAATCTTTGCCCTCAGAGTCCTTTGATTCCCATGAAGACTGTTGAGACAGCT
The DNA here is from genome assembly GCF_026168435.1 of Sesamum indicum. Taxonomy (NCBI): domain Eukaryota; kingdom Viridiplantae; phylum Streptophyta; class Magnoliopsida; order Lamiales; family Pedaliaceae; genus Sesamum; species Sesamum indicum. The sequence continues at coordinate 20,833,248 of NC_142659.1, forward strand.
TCTTTTGCTGTTTGCTGGTCGCACTTGAGTTTGGATTCTCATCTTCTCCACTTTGGCTGCAGCAAATTCTGAATAAATTAGTGGGCTTTTTAGGGGAGAATTGGGAACTAATGGGATTGGAGCAGAATTGTGATTTAATGACAGAAGGGGAAATTTGGAAGCAGAGAGCCATGACTGGAGTTTGGGATTTGGGTTTTCTTCCTTTTGATTTCTTCTGTATATGGCAAGAAATTTGGGCCTTTCAAGTTGGATTTGACAAATTCATAATTCAGTTTTTGTCCGTTAACTTTATCTTGCATTTGGCGCCACATAACCCTCATACCAAAATGTCAAACATTGTTTGTAATTTCTTATTTATTATTCGTTAATTAATAATATTCAACTAACTACAATCATTAATAAATTTAAAAATTTACAACCAAAAAATTATGATAATTACATATATTTAAAATGACGTTCGTTCTACAACTATGATAGAAGGGTCGGTGCTAAAATCTTCTTATTTTCTCACCTATATTTTGTGTTGGCTCGTTTGGTTCATTACCGTCATCACGTTATTCATATGTATAGACTTCATATAGGCGTTGATAACTTGGTTTTTATGAGTGTCCGTGTATTAGTTACTGATTCTCGACTTTCTGTTATTACAAAAATTATCAATATATCCAATGAAGCCCCGCTCAGTGAGGCTCTATAACAATGAGGTAACGGGGTTTAAATCTCATCAACATGGGTATTGATCTACTATAATAATAATTATTAATTAACTTTAGATATAATAATCGATATCCTCATCAAAATTCATTATATTTGAAATTTACCACGTAACTGCTATCGATTCACTCGTAAAACAACAATATCAATATACATCTTACAAACACAAACTTTTCAATTGTCTTTTCTTGTAATATTAAGACCTACTTTGTTCTCGGCACCTAAATACATTCACGACGTTTTTTACGCTCGAAGCATATTTGGTTAAATCAAATCAATTACTGAATAAGTGTATCACTTGTTATGTAATTGGTCATTTTTTCTAAATTATACAGTAATCACATAGCAAATATATTCAGATTCGATCGAACTAACTCTGAGCCAGAATTTCCTGATATATATCATCCTTTTATTTTAATATCCATATGATTGGCTACTGCTCAACTCTCACTTTCACTTATTCTTCAAATTCCAATCCAATTCACTTTTTTATCAATCAAATAAAAAGATTTGATTCCTTGAGGAACTCTAACTACCAACTTATCAGATCTTTTTGGCTAATTTCATATGGTTGATAAAGGGAAGATAAACAATAGATAGAGTTTCTAATTACGTCTGTCAAAATTTGAAATTGGAACTATGAAATTATTCTCAATCCAAAATTGAATTTCAATTAAATTTAAAATTCAACTTGAACTTGAACCTCGATTCAATCCAAATTCAAACTCATCAAAAGGATTGGACTTGTTAGATTTGTCCAACCCATTTTAATATATATAAAATGATATTCGACTATAATTTAAAAAACAACACCACAGTGACTTTTCAAATACGAGAAAATTATATTTTTAATAAAGAAGTAATTATACAAAATCGATTAGTTATTTAATAAATCTTCATCGTTTGATTATATTGGGACTCGTTAAAATTAGGTCTAAATTATACGAAAACTTCTTGTCCTTCGCAAAAATACAAGTACATTTCTTTAAATTGTAATTGTAATTACAATTACATTCGTTGTTCAATACCAAAGCATTACACAAACACCCCCTGAGTATATACATTGCACTAATGCACCCCCTTTAGGGGTGTATCTGTAATGGAAAATGGAATTTTAGTCTTTTAACTTATGAGCGATGACATTTTTTGTTATGAATAAATCGATTTTTATAATTTAATCCTGTAACTTTAACATATTGGCAATTTTCATCCTTTTTTTAGTGAATTTGGCCGAAAAAGTACACGTGACTTGCCTATGACGCGATGAAATAGCAATAGTGTTGTAACTTAGGAGGCATCGGCATTTTTAGTCCTATAAATTAGAAAAGTTGATATTTTTTATCCTGCATGAATTGATTTATAGGACTAAAATTGTAATTTAATTGAGTTATGTGCAATTTTTCGATGAAAGTTTCGAACTAAATTACGAAAATCAATTTGTATAGGATAAAAAATGCTCCCCTAAGTTAAAAGACCAAAATTACAATTTCTGATAGCTGTAAGATTAAAAAGAAGAGGGAGTAATTGTTTATATAACTAATCTAATTTTCGAGAATGTCAGTATAATTTATCGGAGACAAAACCAAATTTATATATTTATCTATTTAAGTTAATTCTGGGTGTATAATATAGGCAGTCAAACGTAAACAAAATGACGGAATATCCAACAGATGAATTTAAATCAGCTGGAATTTTCACTTGTGTTCTAACATCATTAAGAGTTTCAACATCGTCACTGGCAACTTTCGTGGTGAGTTGATCTCCAAATCGCTCCACATGCATAGCAAAATTCATATCCACACCTGTTACTCACATTAAAACACAAATTGCAATCAAAAGAATAAAAAATGATAAAAAAAACAAGTTGTGCGAATGCACCAATCACACTGCAGATATGTTACACTTCGTACCTAGAATTCAGAGCAGAATTGACCAGACAAATATTGATGGAAAGTTGTAATCTAAAACTAGATTTGATCAAATTGAACTAATTATATAAAAAATATAATTATATATATTTTTTTATAATTAAGGAATAATTACACCACATTTCTTGAAATTCTTGTGACTATGCGTAAATTTGTTGTGGCGTGAAAAACTTCGTCCAGTACCTCTAATGTTTGTTTTCGTTCAACAAATAAATCCATTCATTAGTCAAAATTTATGGTATTTGTTAATATCAGTAAAAAAAAATTGAATCAAAATCCTATTTACCTTCGTTCACTTATTCCAAGTCAAACAAATATTTCCTAACCAAATTATCTTATGTATTCTTACTTGTTTGATCAGAAAAGCTTTATTTAACATATAATAAATTTGCAAGTCAAACCAGAGTAAATATAAATATTAATTCAACTTTTTGATTGAGACCTTCAAATTCCATAAATTTATTATCAGATAAATCTATTTATTGGGAGAAGTCTAATTTTTCAAATTACAGGAGTTTACATATAATTACATTAAGCTTCAAAAAGAGACTGTCGTGATCATCCCCACAATTAATCACATCATCGTAATTTGAATATATATTAACACTACCAAAAAATGGATCAATAATATATAACAAAAAAATACGTCGAGCTAATTAGCAAATAAAAATTTTATTGTTAACTTATATCATTAAAATTTTACTTGCTAACAAATTTAGCAATAAAAATTTACTTGCTAATGAATTTAATAACAAATTATTTAAAATATATATTAAATCATGTGGATCAACCACAAAAATTTTATTTATTAATAGTTGGATATTAATTTTCGCAACAAACATTTTTACAACTATGGAGTTATTTTCTTATTGTTCCGACTAAATTTGAGTAAGACTAGAATTTGACAATGTTGATGATCTCACCTGCAAGTCATATGCAAACAGCCCTCATTTTTCTCCACGAAGAACTTGCAATGAGGACATCTCTGCCACTTCTTCAACTTGGCAAGCTCATGCACCAACAGATCTTCCCTCCCTCGCTCGCTCTCCGACAACCTCGAGAACTCTTCACACCCAATCCCGGAGTGCCACGGCACCCGGCACTGCGCACAGAACAGCCTACGGCAAAAGGGGCACTCCGACTCCCTTACAAGCTCTTCCCCATCATTCACCAGCAACCCAGAGCAATCCTTGTACGGGCAGTAGAATTTATGCGACGCACCGATCATGGACTCGCATATCGCGTCCCCCCACATCACCAGAACATCGTTCGGCACCACCTCGACGCATTTCTCGATCTCGACTGTGCCTCCGCAGTCCGTGCCCGCAGGGCAGGAGAATCTCGGCCCGTTCTCGATCGGGGATTTCCCGATTTTGACAGCTACGTGTTTGGCGATGCACTCGGCGCAGAATTGGTGGTTGCAGGTCTGAACTGTGAACACCTGATCGCTCTCTTTGGTCTCCGCGCAGATTTCGCAGAAGAACCGCGACGGTTCCCCGAGTTCGAGGGAGGGCGATGGTTCGGGGTCTCTGAGGGAAGACGATGATTCGGGGAGTCCGAGGACAGTATTGGGGGATACGAGGGACGCCATTAGAGCCTCCTGGAAGATGAGTTCTTCAGCGTACATGGCGTCCGCCGTGAGGGTGTCGTGATCTTGGAGTCTATGGGTGTGATTGATGAGGAGGGAGAGAGGGAAATCATCGCGGGGGAGAGCTGTTACCGATTGATTTTCCATGTGTTGGAGGAATTTGTCAGAGTTCGTTGTGTTCTTATCACCTGTCTGTCCGCTCTCTGTTGCTTATTTGAAGTAAGTCGCTTAATGTGGAAGGTCTCAGCTCTTAGTGGTCAGTGCTTTTGTCTTCAGGTGGGCATCGGCAGATGCCATATGATGGATAGTGGCCTACTCTTTTTGGTTCGAATAAGATTGAGAAGAAATATTATCAAGAAAATTTAATTTAGCTTAATTAAAGTATTTGAAAAGAAATATTATCAAGAAAATTTAATTTAGCTTAATTAAAGTAATTATAGAGCAAGTGTGATATATTTATTATATAATTAATTTTTTTTTTAAATTATACATTAATCACAATACAAATATTACACTTATCATATAATTATTATCGGTCCAGTCAAACTCAATCTAAGTTGAAAAATTTCAATTGAAGAATAAACAAATTATCTAAGATTAATTTGATATCCAATCAACAAGAGTTGTGGGTTACACTCCTACACATGTAGGTATTAGTTTACTTTTATAGTAGTACTAGTACAAACCTCGTGCCTTGATATGTAGTGGTTGATTTGAAATATAAAACTAAATTGACAATAAATAATCTAAAATTAAAATTAAAGTAATCAATAAGTATAAAGATAGAATATTGTGTTGAATATAAAACTAAATTTAAACTTTTTTACTACTAATTACCTAAAGTAATAAGTACTTTTTCGTTCATTAAGTGACAAAATAAAACTATTATAAAACAAACATGTGTTTTAAGAATAAATAAATAAAACTTATAAATAATTTAAATTTTAAAATAGAATTAGTATTTAATAAATAATTCAAAGGTAAAATAATTGCAAAAAAAAAAAAAAAAAAGAGAGACGACAAATGAGAGGGATTCAACATTTTTTAAATGCCATGACAATATCCTTTATTGATACTTACTTTATTGTAATTTTTCATTAGTACAAAGAAAAATGTAAAGCTGAAAAGAGAATTTATCGTACCAATATAGCGTAATTTGTGCTAGACAAATATTGTAATAGTATATTGCTTGCTTTATAGACATTGCTGTATTTTAAAAAAAATATCTTCTTAAAGAAAATCAACAAAAGTTTCTTTGACTTCATGATTCGTTAAATGTAGTGAATTAAATTTGGTTTGTTTTTGTTTTTTCGTTGGGTTGGGCTCAGACCATTGTTCAAATAATTCAATTCCCTTTGTTGATACTTTTATTTGGGCAGATTTTTGTGGGTTGTGTCCACTCCAGCTTCACTGGACTTTTTATTTTGGCCCATCACTTTTTTTCTTTTATTTGGGTTGTTTACATCTGGTTTGTGTATAACTTTGCCACATTTGGACATTCTTGTTATATAAAAGGGATGGGTATCTCGACAGTTCTCCTACTGCACAATCGTTCTTTAGGGGGACAATACAATGGTTCGGGTACAAAATTTCTTTATGGGAGGTTTTATATTCGAATCTTGGATGTTGAAAAAAAGTATAAAAATGTTATAGAACTTATAAGTTGTACGTATTTCTTATTTTTTCACTGTATGGTTACGTTAGGATTGGTGCATTTTGATTTGAGAAACGGTTTCATATAACTCAATATTAGAAGAATTTGAAATCCATCACTATTTAACAAAACGTATATTAAATTTAGAGTTGAAGAATTTAAAATCATTTGAATTTAGAACTAATCCCTACAAATTCAAAGGATTTGTTACTAAAAATTTGAAACTCACGACTTAAGATCCATCGATCCAAATATAACATAGAGGAACTTTTGTTGCGTGAAATATGAAATCTAGAATATAGTTAGAACTTATAAAAAGACAAATATATCTATATTATTATAATGAAAATATGTTGTCATACCAGCTTTTGAATTTAAAAAAAATTACCCTTTTAATTCATTAATTTTCTTCAATAAAATTTGGCCATTATAGTAATTTCAAATTTTTTAATAAACTTACTAAAATATCCCTCAAACTTCCATATACGTTAATTTTTGGCTCATTTTGTGTTTTCAAGCCAGTATCCCGTAGTTGATACCTCATCAATTAAAAAAATAAGTATTTTTGTACACGTGTCTATTGTGTCGTGTATTGCTGGTATATATAAATATGGTTAATTACACTTAAATCCCCTCTGACAAATGTGAAATTACACTTTTTTTCAAAAAAAATTTGATATTATATTTATACTTTATCCAAAAATTCTCTATTTACACCAAACCCTCTTCGTTTAGGATTTGAATGAAAAATGCTAATGTTGACCAAAAAAAACTACATAAATTTCAATTTTTTCCTTCATTTAATATTTTTAAATATATTTTTATAGTTATTGAGGGATCAATGCAATATATATATAGAGTGAGATTAATATCACTATAACTTTTCCCTTATAAGTAAGATTATCATATGAGAATATTAAACGAGAAGTAAAATTAAAAATTTAGGTAAATCTTCTTGCAAACTTCAGCATTTTTAGTCGAAACTCTAATGAAAGGGGGTCATGTGTAAGCAATAAATTCTCGAAGGGTGCATTTGGTTTGATAGATTTGGATTTGAGGAAAGAATTTGGAGAAAAGATTTCAAATGACTCCGTTTGAAAAGAATTTAAAATTCATAAATATTAAAAAAAACGTAGTTCAAACCTAAAATCGAATGGTTCGAAATTCTTTAAATTCAGAATTACACAAACAAATTCAAAAAAATTATTGTCAAGGATTTAAAATCCACAATTTCAAATTCTTCAATTCAAATACAGCCCAAAGATTGTAAAAATAATTTTGAAACTTTCTCGAGAGAAATTATTATTTCATATTTTGAGAAGGGGATTAAATATAATAAAACCATATAAATATGCTGTCATTCTGGCATCAGAATTACATCATCATCCACCTATACCAAAATATAGGTGGGGGCATGCACCCACTATTATCTTGCCACTATGTTTTCCACAAAACCTTTATGTGTTGGGGTTTCTAAATATAAAAGTATAATGCAAAGTGGTGGCATTATTATTACATTGACAAGATGCAATAACCAATCCTCACTATCTTTTGCTTTCTGTGCTTTTGCCACTCTTACAAACAATTTAATATATATTTTTCAGATTATGATGCGTTTGGTGGGTTTAAAACATAATCAAAATAAATATTATTAACCAATCATTACCTATATATATATATATATAATTATTTGATATTTGCAGTAACATTTGGTCGAGTATTGTGGGTCATAATAGTAGATGCATTGTAATTAAATAAATTAATTTATTTGGCTGTTCAAACCAATAAAATAAAAATATTATCTACTTGTTGATTCAATCAACGAATTATATTTTTTAAGTAAATAAAAAAATAATTCTTTTTGAATAATATATAAAATATTTTATAAATTACTTATGACGTTCTGTAAGTAATTTTTGAAAATATAACTATTATACAATGCATTCAACATATTAAAAAAAAAAGATATTAAAAGGTTATAAAAGTTATTTCATTCCACTACTAATAATTCCTTTCTAAGTATCAGTCGTGTTAATGAAATCAACTAAGAAATATTAATATTAGGAATGCTATTCAAATATGATTCAATTTTCATCCTTATTTTATTTCTGAATTCATTTCGTTTCCGCTTAATTCCATTCCTATATACCAATCATGTTTTGAAAAAAGAAAGAAAGGACAAACACGATCCTTAAAGTTTAGTAAAGAAGTCTTTTAAAAGACAATCCAATGACTTGGGCTCAGAGATTCCTACAAGAAATCCTACATACAAATCTAATTATTTGTCTAAATTGGATGTGTGTTTTGCAAAAAATAATAATAATTTAGCAAAGAGGCTCATTCCTCCCACGTCAGGAAGCCATGTTGTCTTGTTTCCTTAAAAGTAGGGTCTTTTGTCTAATAATATTTACAAATTGTTGATAACAAGTCATGCTTCACACTATTTCCAGGGTTAGTGCACCAACTCTAGACTCATTTCAGTATAAGTAATTAATCATGTGAACCAAGGGAAAACAGAAATTCATCATGTCTTAACATAATGTTTAAGGTTGGAATGTTCATAAATAAGTTTAAAATTTATCCGACGTATTGATATTTATTTTACTTTATTTGATATTACTTTAATTTGTTTCATTGTTCTTAACTACATGGATGTACTGATTGAATATTGATGTATTGAATGAACCGGTGGATTGCTCGGTTCATTAAGATATTAATATAATTATATAATATTCGTTTTAAAAATAGAAAACCACATCTTATCGACAATACAAATACTTGGTCTTGAATTTTCATTAAAAATTAAAGATACAATGATGGAAAAATTAAAAAAAAAAACATTTCATATATATATATAGAGAGAGAGTTCCTGACATTAATTAATGTAGGAGTAGTGTCAGGATATTGTAGTCTTCCACAAATACACATCCAGTTAATTTACAAGGTTTAATTTCCCCTTTTAATTTTGCTGTTTTCCCCACCAAAATGGTATGTAGTTAAAAATGAAGAAATGATGGTTTGTGGGGCCCTGATGAGTGAGGTGATGAGCGGTGATGATGATTGATGAGGAGTTTGTGTCTTAATTTGGGATTCCAGCAGCCAATCTTGCTCTCAAATCCTTCCTCAGTATTTTGCCAGATGGAGACTTGGGAATGGACTCAATGAAGAACACACGGTTTATTCTCTTGTAGAACACCACCTGCATGCACCCCCATACACCATGTCAATATATATATATATATATATTCAGATCTAGATAATTGTAATTATTTGAATTTTTTAAAAAGAAAATTATTTTTATTTGATTATATATATATGTTGAAAATTATATTCTAATAATTACTGTGCAGATATTTTAGTATATTCTCGCTTTTGCATTATTTTATTCAAAAAAATGTGCCCCGGAATGTGCAATAATGAGTGGTGCGGTTGATGGAAAATCAAAGTCAAGCACTTATAACTGTTTAGATTGAATAACAATCCAAATAGTTTAATAAAATATTCTTACCCAAATTAAGTTTGGTCGATCCAAATCGATCACAAAGCAAATGTAAGTCATGCAATTGGTCATTTTTCGTAAACTATACACCAATCACATGACGGGTGTATTGCACTTGCCATGTAATTGATTCAAAATCAACCAAATTCAATTTGGGTTAAAATTTTCCATAAGTAACATAGTGTAATTAATGCATAGCTATTTTTATTCATTCACTCGTATCACAAAGTAGATGGGGCATAAGAGTATAAATATTCGAGTATATGTATTTCTCTAAAAATAGTTAATTTGTAACGCCATGTTTGGCTGACCTGTTTGGAGACGAACTGCTTGATTTCGTCCTCAGTGATGTTGGATCCATTTGATTTCACTACAAAAGCAACTGGGACTTCTCCAGCTTGCTCATCTTTCATTCTGCCCAAAAAAAATTGGCAATAAATTAGAAATTCATTATTTCTATTTATGGAAATATCCGAATCTAGTAATTGATCGTATGTGTTTTTTTTATTTTTTTTATTTTATAGATATAAATTCAAACTTTAATTGAATAGAACGTACGGGACAACAGCAGCATCAGAGATGTAGGGGTGATTGAGGAGGAGGGCTTCGAGTTCAGCTGGTGCGACTTGGAACCCTTTGTACTTGATTATTTCCTTCAAACGATCAACGATGAAGAGCTCGTCATCTGCATCGATGAACCCTATGTCGCCTGTATGCAACCATCCCTCTTTGTCTATTGTCCTCTCCGTCGACTCCGGATCATTCAAATAACCTAGAGAAATATAGATTAAAATTAAATTAAATTCATTAATCCCGTCAAAATTTATGAAAAAATTATATAATAACTAGTAGTGAGTGGCACAATCGACTTATTACAAGCTAATAAATTATAGGAAAAATCGTAATTCTAATCTTTTAATTTCAAAAATTTCGCACGTTAAGAATAAAAATAAGATTTGCATAAAATGCACACGACCAGCTCAATCGAATTCTCTTTTTCAATCATTTTTTAGCAAATTTGTGTCATTTTTGTTCTCAACGTGCGAAATTATAAAATAACAAAAACAAATTTATCAAAATGGATCCGTACAGAACTGAAATCGTCATCCCTATATTGATAGAACTAAATTTAAAATATTGCCAATAACATTATTATAAACAAGAACTAAGAAAAGTACATGTTATGAATTAATTTCTCAAAAATCATAGTACCAATTATTTTTGGAGCAGTTAGGTGTCAAAAAGACCTACCTAAGCACCCAATTTTCATGTTAGATATATTAGGTCAGAAAGGGACCAATTCTCATGGGTAGGTATGACCAAGACAGATGGTATTCAATATTGATCACTCAATCACCAAACCTTCCTCAATGGTCTCATGTGCTTATCTCTGCCGCTTGTTGATTGTCGTACATAAATCATATGATAAATATAATATATTTATGATATATAGAATTAATTGTGATTTGATCAAAGTCTTTATTAAGTTCTCCGTACAACACAATATGTTCTTATCCATATATATTATAGTTGAATATCTTAAATGCTTCATTTTTAGGTAAACCATTTAAATTTCTTGTTGTTAAATCGCATTTAAAATTACATTAAAAATTAGTAGAGAATTAATCAAATAATTATCATCAAATATGACCCCTACTAAAAAAAATTATACTGTCGAGCAATGTACAACGCGACGTTGAATACGTAATGAAATTTATTTAGAAAAACATAAGGGTAATTTTTTTTAAAATTAAACATTATTGAAAAAAGAAAGAAATAAATGAGCAGCATACCTTTCATAATTTGGTCACCTCTGATGCAAATTTCTCCGGGCTGGTTACGGCCTAGGGATTGACCAGTTTCGGTGTCAACGATCTTCATCTCGGCGTTCCGGACCACTGTGCCACACGCACCTGATTTTATCTCAAAGGGCTCTTTCGCAAACGCCAAGCACATAGCCAGGACTGGTCCAGCCTCTGTCATTCCATACCCCTGTCACAAAGAGTGATTCATTTATCGATTTATTATTGAAAATAAGTTTAAAAAAATTAATATTAAATCACAATTTTTATTTTTAAATTAATTTCATTTTAAATAAAATTAGAGATCGACTTTCTGCAAATTTTTGCAATTTAATTTTTAGATCAAACAAATATTTTTACATACCAACGAGTTCTATATCTGAAAGTCTATTTCATAATGAAAGTTAAAAGTATAGTAATAGTAATATAATTTTTCTCTATTTAGGTGAAGTAAAAATAAATATAGATAAGGTCATGGGTGGCAACATTTTGCGACATTCATTAGCAATTTAAAATGTCAACATTTATGATTGGGTTTACGTGGTGGGGGTTGCAGCACATGACACTTACGGAACGTGCCTTTGGTTTATTTTCAACGCAATGGAAATGTTGAATTAGTCCTATGGAGTAATAATAAATTCATTAATTTTGTTGTCAATTATAATTTAAAATACCAACACAAATCTTAGTTCATAACTACTATAGAAATGGTCGGTTTTTATAACTTTTCAAAAGCATGCTTAACATATTTTTTTTTATTTATTTTGATATGAAATTTTGAAAGTCAGAATCTAAGATATATAGTTATGGAAAGTGATTGATGTTTTATATTTATTTAATAAAGATGATAATTTTGGAAAAAAGTATTTTATTTTAGTAAGTATATATATATATATATAGTAATTTAGGAAAATAAAAATGAAATAGATTTAGGTAAGTATTAATTATTAAAATATATATTTATTACCTGTCCAAGTTTTGCATTTGGAAACTTGATTCTGACAGCATCCTCCAGCTCCTTCCCGAGGGGCGCAGCGCCGGACATCACCGTCCGGACAGATGAAAGGTCATATTTGTCCACCAACGGGCTCTTGGCGATGGCCAAAACGATCGGCGGCACGAAGGGCCCAATCGTCACTCTGTATTTCTGTATGAGCTCGAGGAACGGGACGATATCGAACTTCTGCATGATCAGGATCGCCGCCCCGACCCGTAACCCGCACAGTAGAACCGAATTTAATGAGTAAATGTGAAACAAGGGCAGAACGCAGAGCATCACATCCTCGCTATGGATATACAAATTCGGGTTCTCCCCGTCCACCTGCTGCGCCACGCTCGTGACCAGCCCCTTGTGCGTCAGCATCACGCCCTTCGGCAACCCCGTCGTGCCGGAGGAGTACGGCAGGGCCACCACGTCGTCCGGGTGTATCTTCACGGCCGGCATGTCTCGCTCGTCTGCCAAAGTCAGCTCCGAGAATTTCAGGCAATCCGACGGCGGAGCATCCACGCACATTACCTTCACCCCTTTCTCCGACGCGTAGTCCCTCACCTTCTCCACGTAGCACGCTTGCGTGATGATGAGCTTAGCGTTGGAGGCCTTGGCCTGCTTGATCACCTCGCCGGGAGTAAAAAAGGGATTCGCCATCGTAGAAATCGCGCCGATGTACGATGCTCCGAGGAAGGCAAACACGAACTCCGGCGAGTTGGGCAGGAGCAGCATGATGGTATCGCCTTGCTGAATGCCGAGCTTGCTCAGGCCGGTGGCTACTTTTCTCGACGTCAGCTCGACCTCCTCGTACGTGTACACCTCGTCCGTCGCTCCGTTGATCAGACACGGTCTCGAGCTGAATTTGGGCATGTTCTCGAAGCAGTAAGAGTGCAAGGGGAGGTGTTTTGGGATGTAGATGTCGGGGAGCTTCGATCGAAAAACGACATCATCTTGCTTGGTAACGGGCTCCATCTTCGCGTGAATAATCGATGTTGATGATGAGAACGAGTATCGGGATCAACTATGGATGTTGGAGTTGAACCTAAAGATGAATGATGAAGGAGTTGGAGTATAAATATGGGCATGGAAGGGTAGGGTTGGTGAGGGAGAGGGAGTTGATGGTCATTATGGGTTGTTCAAGGGTAGAACAGGTAATTCAGGTTTTTTTCTTGGTTCACTTGATTAGAGAATTCGTGGTGTGGTTGGTGAGAAAAGCGAGTGGGGGGGTTTGGGTGGGGTCCGGTAGGTTAGGTAAGAAAAGCGATAGCCGGTCGACGACGCCGTTTTTACCTACTACCGGTGTCAGCATCCTACGTTGTAGTACGTAGAAAAGTGGCAAGCGTCATTTGAACCCAAGATATTCGGTTCATTATGTAACTACTATAATTAACGCTAAATTACATCCACGTCCTTTAAAATTAAAAATTTTATATATTACAAGTATACTTTTTTAGGAGCTGTTTGTAAAAAAACTCTGGTGTTGAATAAGAAATGTAATTGCAATTATAAAAGATAATTATATTTTCACTCCCGACTTATAGCATATTTACGCAAATCCACTCATATATTTTAAAAAATTACACATGTATTCATAAAAAAACGTTGACATCACCATACGAACTATCCTTATTTTTGGACAATCATGGGTGATTTTTGTAATTAGAGGGGTGTGAATATAATTTTCCTAATTACAATTATAAAAGGAATGAATATATTTGTAATTTTCAACGGATAGGAAATATTTATGTAATTAGAACTAACTTCGGACAACGTTAATGTAATTTATCATATATTTAACTAATTTAAGGGTAGATTTGTAAAATGCTAAAACATAATAATTTTTATAATTGTTTTTTATTTTTCTGATTGAGTTTTAAATTGTTTAGTTATCAGTCAAATTTAAAATGAGACTGACAAGGGAAAAAAGGTAATTGTTTTATATTTAATATATGCTATAATAAGAAGTATAGACTAATTACACGCATAATATAAATACAAAAAAAAAAGGTCTAAATCCACAACTATTTCATCAGAATTTGCAGACTTTAATTAATCCTATAACTAATAGGATTCCAACACATTTGGTGGACATTAACTTCTAGGTCCACACCCCCCCCCCTTCTCATTTTTGTTTTACTAAGGTTATTAAGGTTTATATTTCACAAAAAGTTTGAAATCATGGAATCGAATTCCATTAATGTTTTAAAAAAATTGACGAGGTGAAATTTTCTTTAAAAAATAATTAAAATTATTTCATGGTCCGTGAAAAGCATTTTATCAGTGTTAATTTATCTCGTTTTGTTAGTTTATGTGCGTTATATAGATTATAGCGTATCCCTTGGCTTGTCGAGAGAGAAACCACCAGTTGAACACTGTTGTACTGTACGATCTTGTTTTATTAATGAAACTTACATTTACCAAAAAAAAAAAAAAGCATTTTTAATCAATTCATTATAAAATCTGATGAAAACCTGATGAATGTTGACAGAATAGGTTGGTTATAATAAAAGTGTATTTATAATAATGTTGAATCTAAAAAAATATTCGTTGTAATTTGTGTTATGATTTAATCTCAAAATAATACGTATGAATCACACATTTTGCTGTGACGCTAAAATGATTTGATTAGTACATAATTTTCATTTATTTTTAACTCGGAAATGGTATTGCTTTTGACGTTTCTTTTTATCTCTTTTGAATATAAATATTTAATCAAATTGTAAACTTGGGATTGGTATTTTACCTACTACGTGAACCTGTCAACTATAATTGACTAATGGCTGGTTCTCCTAAATGCACGCTTAGATTAGAATAATTATATTTACATTCCTGATTTATGATTTATTTATAAATTATTTATATTTTTTAAAACAAGATAAATTATAATGACTTCTCCTGATGTTTGATTTAATTATGAATACCTCTTGTTATTTGAAAAATTACAAATATTTCCCCTGATATTTGATGAAATTATATAATTCTTGAATGGATGTATGAAATTATCAACTATGCCCTTATTGTATTTTTTAAAAAAAAAAACTAAAAATTTGTTAAAAAATCAGATAGAATGGATGAAAAAAAATTATCCATTTAATCAATAGAAAAATCAGAATTTTTTAAAAATAAATAAAATTATAATTCTTAATCCACAAGGGCATTTTGGTCCGTTCACTAAAAAAATAGATGAAAACTAACGGAATTGGGTAATTGTTAGACGGTCGTTGAAATCAGGGGGTATTGGTAATTTTTCAAATAACGATGGGGTATTCATAATTATGTCAAACCTTAGGCGAGGTCATTGTAATTTATCCTTTAAAAAAATTATACATACACCCACCGAAAACTTCAACATCATTTATGGAAATCACCCCTGTTTTTGAAAAATTAATCTTCCTAAAATATAAAAAACATTACACAAACCACCCATATTTTTTTATTGTCAAAGATGGTTTATACAATTGCGCAAAAAAACAACACGAGTGATTTGTGTACATCGATTATAAATCAAGAAATGTGAATGTGATTATTCCTTTAAATTAATACTCAAAGAGATTTTTTTTTATAATAGTTACTATTTATTACAGAATTGACTATATAGAATATCAAATATTAATTAAACTCATTACCAGTTTTAAATAAATATATATATTTACATCAGAGAAAAGTAAATTAAAAAAAGAAAACGTGTATCGAAGGGGACATACAACCACGTATGATATTCATGGAACTCGTAGCTAATCAACTAATTCATTTATAAAAAAAGATGAATAAAATATCCAAGAACAAATAATATAATAGATAAATTAATTACACTCAATACACACAAAAAAATAAAAAAAAATATTTATACATACGTGCAAGTCAAATTAGTTAACTCCAATTTGATGAAGCAACTCATGTGATCGAGATTTAAATGCTTGTTAGTTGATTCAATTTTGTAATGACTCCAAGAGTTGACTTCTCTATAGAATTCTATATAGCAATTATAATTATATGGGGGAAAATATAAGTTATCGCATGTAATATGAAAAATGAGTAAAAAAATCTATGTGAAAATTAAAATAGTAAATTATTTTTTGTATTTTAAAAAATAAAGCAAATCATACTCCTATCTCTAAACCACTGATAGGGAGGTAATTGCTTCATTTTTCAAACATAGGGGTAATTTGTTAATTATTTTTACAGAGGGAGTTTTTGCTCATTTCAGATATCATAAGGGGTAAATTGCATTTAATTCTAATTATATATATAGGCTAAAATGCATTTTACTCCCTTGTGTTTTGTTGAAAAAGCAAAAAGTCCTCTTATATTCTGGAAATAGGCTAAAAACCCTCATATGATTTATAAAACTCAGCAAAAAGAACTCCATCCATTAGTAATTAACAGAAGGTGTATTGCACGCACTCCTTGTGCATTTTGGGATGTTTTGTGACTGTTTTTGACCGTATATTTGGATTTTTTTTACTAAAATACTCTCATCGTATTTATACATTTCACATGTATATTTTTTTTATTTGTTTTGAGTGATTCTTTTTTTTCTTTTTGTATTTTCATCTATTAAAAATTAAAATATTTTTTAAATATATTTACTTAAAAATATAAAAAAAATTATATAAGTTTTTGAAATTTTATAAATTTAAATTGAAATATTAAATTAAATTATAATTTTATAAATATTTAAATGTGAATAATTTTTATAATTTCTAAAAACTGAAATCTGAAAATTATAATTGTTAAATCTAAAATTATTTTTAATGAATTAAAATATATTTAAATTAATTTAAGTATAATATTATAGTTATCTAAAATTCTTTTTAGTTAACTACAATATACATTTAATTATTATAATTAAAATTAACTAAAAAGAATTGCGCCGCCGTCCCCTCATGTCGTGTCGCTCAGACCATGGGCATCGCCCACAGAAGGGCGATGGTGGTCTTGACGTCGCCCACAAAAGACAACGACATCCGCGGGCGGCTCCTCTCTTTCTTGTTCCCGATGTCACCAAGATTTACGGAGGAGAACGGAGGGGGTGGCGGAGGGAGGGGGAAGCGGTGAGGAGTTGCGCAGGGGGGCGAGGGGGGAGGCGCCAGGGTGGGGGTGGCGGTGATTGGAGGGGGTAGACATTGGGGTTGGGGAGGGGATAGGGGTGGTGGGGATTATTTTTTTTTTTTAAATAATATTTTTTTATAATATATATTTTTAATCAATAAAATATCAACTCTTAATTTTCTTTTTATAAATTTAAAATTCAAAGGTTAGTATTAATTGAATAGATCTGACGTCTTTGATATAATTAATACAGATCCAACTGTTACTAAAATAAGAAATAATCTCTATTAAAAACATATGGTCATTTTGTGAAAAAAATTAATGTCATTAATTAAATTTAACAGAAATAGGCAATTGAACTACATTTAACAAAACAAAGTGGGATTTTTTTTCCTAATTTTAAAATATAAGGGGGGTTTATGCATTTAAGCCTATATATATGTCATAAACATGTGCACTGTACGATATCTTAATTAGGTCAATGATTACGGTTGATATTCTATAAACAAGTACGAAGTCATGAATTAATTTGGATCCCACCAAATATATGGGTATATGTTTCAGTTCATGTGAGTATAACATATTTTCTTTGTTCTTTTTTGTAATTTGATAATTAAATAAGATTAATGGACACTAGAAAAAAAAATTACAATTGGCTACATATAGCAATTAATTATGGTTAAATGTTATATTTTTTGTAGTGGGATATACTGATATACTGATTGATTTAATTATAATATTAATGTGATAATATAATTATCGTTTTTATATAAAAATAAAATAAAATAGAACACGTGTACCGTAGATAATATGAAATCGCGTATGTTACATGGTCTTGTATTTATTTTAATTTTCAGTTATTATGTCTGATAGTTTTGAAATCAACAGTTTCTTATGTTCCACATATAACAACGAGGACTGAGTTTTCTTTTTTATGTTTGAAGAAACAAAAAAATAAAAGAAAAATAATTATATTTACACTTCTTGATTTATAATTTATTTATATAAATGACTCATACTTTTTTACGTAATTAGAGAAATTATTATTGGCATCAAAAGACAGGGTTAATTTTATGCAATATTATTGATATTTTTAGGGTATATATATATTTAAAAAAATCGAATGATTTACATAAATAAAGTATAGATCAAGAATTATAAATCCAATTTTTTCCTTTGTCTTCATTTACATTTAAATATTTTTATTCGATACAAATACAACTAGCGTGCTCTACTCATCCAGAACGATCGACACTCCTGCAGTTTGCAGATATTTATATATTCAGAGTCTGTCTGTCTTATTTTATTATGATGATATTTTTATTAATTACAATAAAAGATTGCCAATCAACTATTTATATTAGAACGTCCAAGAATATCATAAAATTACAAATTTTACCCCTAAAAAGAAAAAAAACGATATATGTGTCATTTTTTTTTATAATTTATATTCTGTACGGCTAGCCCTTCAACACACCCCTTGGAACAAGGGGTTGTCCCCCTGCAAGAACACAACACAATATACCAATAACCCTGTCATAAATATAGGAATTTAATAATCAGACATATTTAAATACAGCCAGCTCCCTTCTTTTCAAATTTAAATTAGACGTATATATTAAAATCGCATGAACGATTAATAGAATTAAGTTCTAATTAAATTAATTCGTAATCTAATTAAAGTACTAAACCTATTAGAGCAATAAATATTTATGTGAATTAAGTACGAAGGTGTTAAACAATGTGATTACACCACGCCAACAGCTGGATTTTCTTTTTCCTGATCCAAGCAATTTTATATTTAATTCAGAATATATATATATATATATATATGATATTTTATATCCTGATCGAAGTTGTCTTGTTTCTATTATTTATGATTATAATTATACGTAGAAAACCCTTTTCCTAAGTTGGGCTTTTGTCACTTTTCCGACATTGACTTATTTATAACAATGACAGAAATCTGAAAATGAGTAAATCAAATAATTGTTTTTCTATAAAAAAAGAATAATAATGATTAATTGTTGGAAAATATAATTTCGTGTCAGAATGCAAAACTTACAATGAGAGTTATTCTGTAACAACTCTCGGTCCAATGGTAATCATAAGAATAACCGAATCGCAAAATACACTGGTTGCTTGAAGAAAAATATACGTCTCGTATCAGTAATGTATCGAGTACAACGTAATTTTTTCTAGGATAAGACGGTTGCAATTGTTTCGGTGTAGCATTATATTAAAGAATACATCGATCAAATATTCAGAAGCTTATTCTGAAATTTAAACCCAAATCTTCGAAAAATTGAGAGAGAGCTCCAAGAGCATTAAAGAGAGAGAGATAACTCAAGAGTGTGATCGTACTTTTTAGTGGTGTGTATAAAATGGTAGCACACAAGTCTATTTATAGGCATAGATAATCAACTGCCATTTAACACCCTCTTAATGTAGCAGATGTAACAGCAGTTTCAATTCTGCCGTTATGTTAATGCAGGTGTAATATCTTACAGTTTCAATTCTGCCATTATGGCATTGAAACTCTGCTGAAATCGAGAACTATTAAAAAAAATATAGTTTGCTTATGAAAATTCAAAATTTAAACTGTTCCAAATGTTTTTGCTACAAAAAGAGATATATCCTAAGATATTCATCCAAACAACTAGAGCTCAAGGCTACACCAGCGATGCACGTGTAGGACACCTCCATGTTCACTGTTAGAAATTCAGAAAAACATTCACTCTAGTCTCCATAGCATTTCAAACATAACGCTTCAAACACAATTTTGGACTTGAATTTAATATAAGGAGTTTATTGTTTCAATAAATTTTCTATGTGGGACTAGAAGATATAATTCTATCACACTCAACCCCCCTCCCCCCAACACTTTATATTCTTATTAATTCATTTATTTTTCCCATCATTCTTCTATGTTGGATAAGTCACTCCTTCTGATTTTCTCAACCTAATTTATAATTTTTTTCATGTGATTTAACAAATCACAATATTATTATTTTTCTAAGGCTACGAATAATATTTGGTATATATTATTATATATCATTAACAAAATGAGAAAGTTTAGTCCATTAATGAATTTTGCATGTGTAAATATTTACATAATATTTTCTTCAAAACCAGCGTCAACATATTTTATCCTGAGAAAATAAAAAAAAAATCAAAAGAGAAAAATATGGTAAATTATAATCTTGTTCTTTTATTTTCTTTGATATTGCAGATCTAAAAAATTAAGGATTAAATTAATTTATGCTCCTTGTTCTATAAATTTGGTGCCAGAAACACCCTATTATTATTAAAATTATTGTTATAGAAAACAAGACAATGTATTTTTAAGGTGATCTTAGGGTGATTGCTACTCCAAACAAACGTCATACATCTCGATTATCCAAGAATGATCTTACAAGACACAACACAGTCATAACTACACTGGGAAGGTCTCGGTTATAGGCATAGCGGTTCTATGCTCAAGTCAGTAGGTTACAGGAGATGATAATGAAGGTTAGAGGAATATTAGGATATCAAAAATTGTACATATAGCATATATGGAAGACAACTATTTACAGAATTAGTCTAATTGTACAATTTTATGTGAACTATAGACACATAAATGATCTAATTGTCAGAATAAGTTTATAAATATTAAAGTTGATACACCTTCAAACTCAGATCATAAGGACTTTAAATTAAAAATATAAATTCAGAATTTATCTGTAAATTAAAGATTTTTATTAGGAAGGTCGTAAAGAGAAGAGCCTCCTCAAGATATCACCGGCTCACATCAGAACCCATTAAATACCTTCCCTATTTTGATTTATTAGTATGTTATCACAATACTATTTAATAACACGTTGTTTAATTGTTCATTTGTTGAAAAGAGTTCAATATCGAATTTTTGAATATTCTGATTTTACAAGGGCCAATATGATATATAACCTATATAATATGGCTATATTATACTTTTAGTCTTATAAGATAAGAATTTGATAATTTTCATCTTTTGTTTTACGAAATTTTTAAAACAGTCCTAAAAATTGAAAAAACTCAATACATATAGTCCTGTATTTTACGAGATTTTCAAAATGGTTTGAAAATTAAAAAAACTCGATATATTAGTCCCATAAATCCCATAAAGCAAAGGACTAATGTGCCGAATTTTTTCAAAGATCATTTTAGAGATCTCACAGAATAGAGGGCTAAAAATATCGAATTTCACGTAGTATGAGATTAAAAGTGTAATTTTTTCCTGTAAATAGGTAGTAAAATGAATTTAATTACTTTTTAGTAAGTCATAAAGATTTTTTGTTCCACTATTTCAAAATTAGGTGAAAACTCGCAGATTTTAATTAATAATAGGAGGAAATATTTTTCTACAATATCCATAGTATTAGGGGCCAAAATGATATTAACCCAAAAATTAAACTCAAATTTCATTTTGTTTGGTGTAATGCATAAACCCTAATTCCAGCTAGAGTATTAAGAGTTGTTTGACCCTGACCCAAGCCCACAATTTCTTACGTATTTCTTCTTCATAAATTTATGTTTATTTCAGCATAGTATATACACTATAAGGGCATTAATTAAGATATTATTTCATGTAATATAACATATGGAGTTTCTCTTTCTTCTTTTATTTTTGAAACCAACAATTGTTTTCAATTTTAATTTTAAATATAATTTTATGAAATCAAACTTTACCCAAAATATAAAGACTGCATCTCTGTGTGTGCATATTATAGGCTCCCAGTGGTTGGCTTATAATGTTGGATTCCGCGTGGAGCTTGGAGTTAATTTATAGTATGATGGTGGAATTACAGTGATCAAGTTGGACAAATCTAATTTCGATCAGATTCAGACATATTTGAATTATGTGATTGATTCAGTTCAATCAAGACCTGATTTAAATAAGAAAATATATAGTTCGCAGTGTTAAATGTGCACATCATGAACAGACGGTAGCTGGGCTATAATGCTGAAATCAGTGGAGACTAGAGTTAATTCCTAATATGTTGGTGGAACTGTACTGATCAAATTGGATATTTAATTCTAACTCGAACCCAATTTGGCTAGATCCAAACAATCACATTGTGATATGGTTCGATTTGATCAATGTATATAAAAAATTTTGAGTACATAAGTAATGGTGTAAGCAATGTATTTCGATTTAATTAGCTAAGCATATTATTTAATTTCCAACACACACGCATATATATATATATATATATATGCTATTTAATGAAAACTTAGTCCATTATATCTAAGTAAGAAAAATTGGTAGTAAGTTGAAGGTTGGTGTATGTTGGGTTGCCAAAAGAGACCACACCCTCCTCACTTCCCACCTCTTTTCCTACAACGTTTGCAGCACCAACCACGTTAGAATGAGACAACTTTGGACACGATTGGTATTTGTTGTTGTATAGCATGTGCCAAGATTCAAACTATGTTCACAAAATAGACGGCGACGGCGACGAATATACTTCCCAAATCAATCAAGTATTCAACCTAAATTTCTCCAAAATGAAAACTTACCTATCGATAGTACCGCATTGGAAGGTTCTATTTATAGTTTTTTCATGTCGCCGTGAGAGTATTAAATGCGATAAAAAAAACCCGACATTTAATTGGGGGCTATATATTTATAGTAATGGCTGAATCGTATAACCCACATGAATTATTGATTCAAGAATAATCAAATCGTTATGGAGATTGATGACGTCATTTCATATGTCGAGTTGATCTACTGACCTGAGTAAAAAGTATACGAACCTTAAGAATGTCTGACTATTTACAAGTCATAGCGGTGTTTTAACTATTTTATCATAGTTCGAGTGCGGTGCCCATGTAAAGTCTATAGCATGTAATTATCTAGAAATACCATAAAAGATAATATTAGTATTATTAGTGAGAAATATTATGAATAACGTTATCCTTATAGATAAAATAGTCATACATTATAGTGACAACGTAGTATAATGAAAAATAATTATTTATTATTATATATGCACCTTAATTGCCTCTAATATAACTTTATACAAAAGTTTTTATCATTAATTCCCATTAATAAAAACTTTTATAAAATAATAATTACTATTGAAACAATATAATTTTATTATGACAATCTAAAAATTCTTGTCACTAAAATTATATTAAATCAAACATTTACTTTAAGCGTTTATTCGCTTATTGTTGAAAATAAGCTGATAAGAGTGTTTTTATTTTATAGTTTCTAATTTTGAATTGCTTAAAGATTATTTAAAGTTAAAAGCTATAATTACCTTGTAACTTTAAATTTTTTTATTTTTAAATTTTATTCGCAAAATACTCGTTTTTCTACTCTTTTAATTTAAATTTTTTTCTATAATTTATTTTGATTATAAAGAGTAGAAGTTATTGTAAACACCGTAATAGTATGTATTGGAGAATAGCAGTTTATTCCAAACTGGGCCTATTAGTTCATCCGGTCCAATTGGAGTCTGGAATTTGAAACCAATATATGAGAAAAATTGGATTGAATTTTGGACCTAAACGTTGTTATGTAATTGTGCAAGTCAAGATCAAAAGCGTATCCCATAAATAACTGGCCTCATGAAAATAAAAAGATTTAGCTCAAATTATAAATTAGGACCATGGTTGATGGATTATTCTATAGTTTTATTTAATTATAAATATCGATGCACTCATGACATAATGACGTGCCATAATTTTATTTAAAAGAATTAAGAAAAAAAAATTGCAACATTATAAAATTATTTAAATTTATTATACTATAAGATGATGCAATTTTATTTCAACAAAGAAGACGTAACTTAGGGTACATGGAAATATGTATATGTACGATGAACATACTAGCAACGAATTAAAGAATTCGTTGCATTATTGATTGAGTTCAATTAAACCAGTTAATTGTATCGAAACCCTTTCCGGACCCTTGAGGAACATCTTCCATCACCTTCTCCTGCCCTTTAGGGTAATAGATTCCGGTTCGATCGTCTGGGACCCACCAAGTCGCGTCGCCATTTCCTGTGGCGACAGTCGCCTTATGCTTCATTTCATCCCCGTTCAACTTCATTGTATCGCTCACCATATCCGGAGACCCACTCTTCCTATGGTAGGCTTTCCTCAGGATTGGCCTACGACAAAAACGAACATAGATAGGGGTAATTTAGTTATTTTATTCTTCTTATTAGTGCATGAGATATCAAAATACGAAATAAGTTTCTATTGTAAGTGATAATGTTAATATTATCACCTATACATTTCGTCAAGAAAATCTGCAATTTACATACCACAAATTAGTCTTTTATGATTTTTGTCTCATTACTACATTGCATCCCATGACTCCAAAAAAATTATAAAGCTTTAATCTCAAGCCTTAATCCTGTTAAATTTTCTGACCGGAACAACCTTAATGCCCTGAAGACTTAATGATGCATATTTCATGCACATGCTATTTTTATCAGAAATTTAATAAAATTAAGGCCTGAGACTAAAATTATATGATGCAATGCAGCAAATTAAAAAATAATGGGTCCAGAATCTCAAAAACACTAATTTATCGAACATAACATACAATTCCTTTCATTTTGTCAATAATATTATATTTTCTAACAATCGACCCAAACTTTGACCATATAGCAATCAACCACTTTGATTTCGTCTTTATTGTCAGAAAGAAAGCTATATTATTAGGCTTTCGACTCGGAACAATCACATTGTCATATATGTAAAATATTGAAATAAATTTATATCCATATCAGACAAGCATTTTTTTAAAAAATAAAATCACTTATTATTCAATTACATTTTATTGATATACATGAAAAAATGGTAGCTGAACTTTGTAGGTATGTAATTGAACTTTGTCTACCAAGAAACTTAAAAGTTACAATAATTCTTAAGATGTAAATTGTTAGTAAATAATTATTTCCAAGTATGTTAAATGTCCAACATATATAGAAGTTTTTTTTTTAAATATATCACTAAATAGGTATAATTAATGGTAAATTACATCAGCACTCACTGAATTAATTAGGTCTATTAATGACACAAATACCCTCTATATTTTACAAAATTATAAGTACACTTCTTGAAATTATAACTGTAATTTACATAACCACATTCTTAAGAAAACAACTAATACAAAAGCCATTTGAGTTGCATTACATCAACAGTATCTCGAGGTCTAAACTTGTAATTCACACTGAACAGGATGTATTCGTATAATTAGACCTAACCTCAAAATTGTATGTAATCAGCCTTATCCCTAAAAAAAAAAAAAAACTACAAATAAGTTAAAGCTTCTTTTTTTTTTTTTTTTCTTAATCTTGAAATGCACAATGAGAAAAATAAAATAAATTATTTCTCCATTCGAAATTACATAATCCCAAGCTCTAACCGAAACATTAGAAAAAATGAGAAAACGTTTTCCTTAAAACGCAAACAAATTGGATAGAGTAAATAACACGTACGTTGTCGTTAGAAAATAATTTAACGATCGACATGTGAATGTAATATATAAATATACACTAAAAATATGCATATAGGGAATATAAATTGACTAAGCTTATATAGAAAATAAAACTTACTTAAAATACATAGAATTCATGGTTTGTGCTCCTCTACCAGCTGCTGCAGATGCCATTTCTCTTCTCTTTTGCTCTCCCTCTCTCAAAAATGCCCAATGTGTGACTGAATCAAATTGTGACCCCCATACCCCTCAATTTATATTGAAGTTAATCAAACAATAGCCATAAGGACAATTTAGTTTCCCAAGAAAATTTTAAAAGAAAAAGAGAGGGTGAGGATCATGTTTGGATCAGATGATGGGCTTTTTCATTTTTTTTATTTTTATTTATTTCCTTTTCTTGATTTGTTTGGATTTTAGTTGAAATTCATAACCAAACAGTTCCTTGCTGATGGGAGGGCACAGCTGATAATATTTTAATTTTTTGCCCTTTTTGAGAGGAAGAAGACAAAGTTTAAATGGAGGTATGGGCTTTATTTATGGGCTGTTGGATATGCCCTCCACTAGTTGAATTACATTTTGGGCCAAGGGCAATTCTGTAAATAAATATACAATCACGTCCTAATAAATCGATTACAATCATATAATAATTTTAATATCCAACAACTATAGCAATTAGTATACTACTCAATGATATGAAGTATTTATACTTAATTAATGACTACGAATAAAGTAGAAAGATAGCTATTATTAAATCAGAACATAATATTTATTGACATCGACTTTTTTTAAAATAAATTATCTTAAAGTTCATAATGCAAATAATAAATTTGCAATAAGCACGTACGAAATTTGAGTTTTATGCATTTTTATCAAATTGATTCAAGATCAAATATAATTTTTTTTTTGGATTGATCAATCGAGCTCATACATGTTTAAATTGGCTCATCAAGATGGTCCATAGAACCCACAGGTGACAGGAGTGTATTTTTTGTTAATTTTAAGTGATATTTTGCTTTCTTTTGTGGTCAAAGTGCTCCTAATCAAGTATCATATTGCAGCATTAGCCTATAACGAATTGATGAAATAAAAAAGGAAAAAAATAAGCCAAAATCAACATGCGAACAGATTAGAAAGAAGAGTTAGGTGTGCCCACACCTAACCCTGCAGGAATATGGCTGCAAAAGGAAGGTCCAAGACTCAATTTTTGGAAAGATTTGAAGCTGATTGGGATAACATTTTGATGATTGGAAGCCAATTTTGTTGGAGGAATTCATTTAGAACAATAGTTTTATTTCTTTTAGCCTTTTAGTTTAATTAAGAATTTACCTTTTTTACTTCTAGTAGAATTAGGTAACTAGTTAGTATATATATGTGATGTAATTCACAATATAGATATCTTTTGATCTTTTGATCTCTGATCTTTGGGGGATTTTCTTTGCGTTTTTTTCTATAATATTTCTCTTTTCTTTTATTTATTCTCTCATTAGCATGCTAGACTAGTTCTTTTAATTTCGGGTGAAGGCTTGGTAAATGCTTAATTCTAATGAGTTATGAAAATCTAATTTATGCTTTCTATTTTCATTCATATGGGTATTTGTGTTGTTCTTTATAGTTTTATTACAAATAATCCTGATTTATGAATGATAGTTACCGTTATTCATTGTCAAGAATATTTGCCTAACCAATTGAACTTGCAAATCCGTAATTGTTTGTTTAGTTAAAAAACTAGTGGTAACGCAACATAATTGATTATATAGATATTTTCGATTATGTTTTGGGGAATGCACAGTCTAACTTAAATGAATCATCGTAGGAATTTATTGACTGGAATTGGGTCTTTCTAGTTCTTAATGTTGTCGGTAAATTAAATCTTGAAAACGTTCCCAAAGTTGTTTACTAATTGGGGATTTAGTTGACGGAAGTTTCTTGACTATCGACAAGGTAAGAAAAGATGAGGTTGCTAATGACCATAACCAATTTATCTATTATGAATTATTGTCATATTTGCATCTATGATCAACCGTGGAATTGAGCATGATCATGTCTTTAATTGGAATGTTTCCTCATATTTACCCCCCTTTTAAGTGTTTTATTCTAGTTAATTTTAGATGTAGTAAAAATCCCTTTTTTTACTTCCGCTCTTAAAGGAATTAATTTGAAATCAATCTTTGTGGATTCGGCCCTATTCACTACTTTCGCAAATTCTAGTAAAAGAATAATTTTGATGAACTCAACACTCATCAATAGGGTTCAAGTCCACTGAATGCAAGACAAAACCCTAGCCCATGTCTATAAAAAAGAGCTTCTAAGACTTGATTACATACACCTACACGCATACAATAAGATATAGCATTAAGTCCAAAACTTTTGACCATGACGAAGTGGTACAATCGTAAGATTCCTTATCTTTTCTTGATTACAAACTTTCAATGTCGTAATGCTAAGTTTCAAGGTGACCCGTAATCTGCATCCATAAATATGAAAGAGATTACATATCTACATTCAAAAATAAATTTTTAGAATCGTAGTTTGTGAGAAAAATCAGGGCATAGTTTTCATTTTCAGGAATTGTAACATTTTCATTTAAATTTATTTATCCATATTTTTTCAATCTTGTAACTAAGTTTTGCAAATTCGAAATTTGTGCAAAAAAAAAAAAAAAAATTAAGCTTGAGGTGTTGTGTATGATGATCAAATGCAAGTGAACTTTTACCATTCAATTTCTAATTGAGTATTTAATTAATTTATTTTTCACCCCTTTTACTTATTCCTCGACATAAATACAAAATGTAACGATCAATTATGATTCTTTAAATTGCCAATAAGGTCTTACTCGAACGGTATAGTTGAAACTTCATAACCAAAAAATTGCTGGTTAGAGTCTTATAAATATGATTGTTTATCCGCTTTTAGCTTTCTATAGTGATTTCTTAGTTTTTTTATTTCTTCTTGACATATTTGTTGATTTAGAATTATCTTATATGTAGAATTACTATTTAAATTTAAATATATTAAATGACGTAATGAAAGCATCCTATCAAAATTAAATCAAGATTTAAATCTTATTCTACTTCTCTATCATTTATAGTGTGGAATAAAGTAATACTAATTATCCAAATCTTTAAAGTAAAAAAGGTCCTATGTGTTATTTACGCATTTATTTTAATTCTTAGGGATGTTCCATAACTACTTAAAATAAGTGCTTATCATTTTTCTATCGAAATTAAAGTGAAAATAGTGTTTTTTATTTATAAAATTTTGCTTTTAAATTGTTTAAATTAAGTCAAAAGGTTCCTACTATCTTCTACAACTTATTGGTAAACTTGCAAATATTAAATTATTTTTTTCAAACATTCAAACTTCAATTTTTTTTTCCTTTTTTATTTTTATTTTTAGATATCTCAATTTTCAATACTGCTTAATATATACTTTTTTTATAATTTATTTCCGCCACAAAAATAAAAGTTATTGCAGGCACCGAAATTTAGAAGTTTTTCCAATTTCAGACGCAACAATTGGACTTAATTATGCCCACTTGCACCAATTTTACGTGGAAAACTCAGTTGAACACGATTGTAGACATAGTTCGATATTCCTACGATACGTAAGTCTGTCTGTTTCCTAATTTCTTATATATAAATAGACTGTTTCGATTAATTTAAAACTATGAATAAAAAACATAGTACATGGTAAAAAAAAAAAAAAAACCCACAACTTTTTTAGGGTGAATTGCACTTCACCCCCTGAAAAAACATATTTTTACATATGCAAGTTATTATTTTCACTGCAATTTCGATATTTCTAGAAGGAAAATCATTGGTAGGAACCCCACTAACCAAGAAATCCCGAAGCCATTCGATGTACTCCACAACTTGGAGATGGGGTTGATTTGTCATCCACACAATCTCATGAGTTTTGTTAACATGAATTGAACATAAAAAATATTATATTCATGTATTTCGAATCGCACAACCAACATGATTTAATTTTATTATCAGTACAGTGGTCTAACAGTTGAGTTTCTTCATTCTTCACTTGAATATATTCTTGACAGAAACCAAAAAAAAAATGATCAAGTGTTGGATATGACATTAGGTTGTGCAGAATATTCATTTTTGACAAAATGATGGGATGGGATGGGATAAAGTGGAGGCTTATTCCTCTTCCCAAAGCCTGTGGACTATATAAATCTCCGTCATGGCCTCCTTATCCTCTTCTTTTGCATCATCATTCCTAAGCATATTCTAAACAAAAATGTGCTGCCAAATGAGGTAAGAAATCAAAATACAATGTGCAGCCTTATCTTTTGCGTCCATCACTATTCATTCACTGCACTTTGTGTAGATGAGAATTTTTAGCCACTCATTCCTCCCCTCTACTTTGATATTTTATAGTTTTGAAAGTTTCAACTCCAATCACCATCATGAAGGTGCCAACACAATTAAGAAATTGAACTCAATAATTGAAAATCATTCGTTCTTACCGATTGACGTGCCAACACAATTAAGCAATTGAACCCAATAATTGAAAATCATTCGTTCTTACCGGTTGTGCCAACAAGTGTTGGCCTGGTCATTTGCATACAAGAACTTCCTTTTACATAAACCATGTCACATACAGTGGACTCCACGAAAGAAACCAGCAATGGTATGAAGGAAGGGAGCACAGAGTCTAGTGGAGTTCCATTTGGAATTCCTCTTACCTGTAATGGTGAAATGTCAATTTGGAGTCTCAAATTAGTAGCTTCTGTAAGAGATGTTTGTTTTGATTGTCAACTTTTTGCTTTTCTGAGGCATTGCACCACAAGTAATAAGGCACAATTGCAGGATATTTCGAAAAATGGATCTTCCATTTGTGATGAGAATGTCACTTTTAGAACTTAATCTGGCCATGTTGAGTAGCAACTTTTCAGATATCATTACAACGACAATGCTGATAAACAAGTATGCTTGGAAGCATCCTTCTCGCTGTTGACAGCGATCTTTTTAGATAAAGAGTTTCTTAGAATATGCAGAAAGATGCATCCTTGAACAGAAGGTTTTACTAACGGCAATCTTCCGCAGATGTATCAAAAACTCCCTTCCTCTGTGCTCGGTGTCCTCAAGAAGTACCGCAGACTATTTGCAAGAACCTGCCGTGTTTTACAAGTCTAGTCAAAAACTGATTCGACAAAGCATGATGTAATAGACTATGACTGGTAAATTCTTGGGTGATGAAGTGGTGTACCAGTTGAAGAGGCTTGATGATGGCTTTGCCCTTGTAGCTTACATGAAATTTTGCCTTAGCCAACAGGCCCTGCATGCGAAAAAGAAATGTTTTCAAGCAACAAAATTAAGCTGCTCTACAATTTAATGAGACCCAAGAAATAGGCGGAGGTAGTGAATCGTATGAAGCCAATCTTTACCTCAGTATCAAATTCTCCTGATTTAACAGCAATATTTATGTCAGTTATGATCTTTACAAGATCCACAAGTAATCCAGGACGATCAGCCGTCTCTACGACGAGCAGGCTGCAAAAATTGAAAAATTGTGTTTCAAGATTCAACCCTTTAACAAGCGAGTTCCAAAGAGGATTGAGCTATCAACTCACGAGAGCACTGATTTTCTCAAATTATTCGCTTTACCTTTGTTCAGGACTGTCGTCATAGACATGGATATGTGTGGCTACACCCACATCTACCTGCATTAAACGTGTGAATGACTAACAAGTGAATAACATGGAATTTAAAAATGCATTTTTGTATCATGGTCTGAACTTACCCTATAACATTAATTTAGCATCAATTTGATATTATACGAATACAAATCAGTCACATTAAGGTGGGAATAACTGATAGATTGGCTTGGATTTCCATTTTGTTGCCTACAAGGTTGTATGAGCCATTCCATAATTTTATTTGTACTCCTTATGAGCTAAGCTTTTAGTCAATGAACTTTAATGTTTAAAGCTAGATTTGTTTACTGAATGAAGCAATGGGATCATACCTTTTCACTTGGTGGTGTCGCGCCAAATGCAGCCCCCATAGCTAACTGAGAACTTGACTCCTGAAAAATTAATCAACATCTTTTAAGGCAGATAAACCCGCTGAAAGAGGTATCACATCAGTGATTACACAACTCCAAAGGACTTAGATAGGAAGAATACCGGGTGATACTCGAGCAGATTGTTGATAATTGTCAAACGAATTGCCTCGAGCAACTCTGGTTCGTCAACCTTCCTCCCTGTTGAACTGGAGACCAGCGCATGCAGTAACAAAAATTACAGAGAAACAGCTTAATATGGTGCGAATGATACTTAGATTATAAATTTCGAAATAAGAAAAATCATGTATAAGACAAAAGTTCCTCATCAGGTTTGAAGCATGGCCTCAAAATAAATAGTTCCAAGTTCTCTATGGCATTATTTCTTCACTATTGACATGACTACTAATTGAACAATAATAATGGTTAAGTTATAACAAGTTTCTTCTATTCTTGACAAGCAAGAGCTTCGGGAGAGAAGTTGAGAAAATATGACTTTGATGCTTGTAATCATGTACTCTAAACACGGGAATGTTCATGAAAATAAGGACAGAGAAATGACAAGAACCAAAATTCAACTATTCATGATAAACTGCCTTTGATGACCAAAGTTCATTGATGAAGTTCTATCTGAAACCTTCCTTAGCATGCGACAAAGAGACTTCGCAATGATTCTGAATATTGCTTTCATATACCAAACTTCCTCGATACACATTTTAGCAGAGAAGCACAATATTGTAAATCAAACAGAATGCCTAAATTAGTAAACAACAGCTCAGAAATGTAGAAAGTAGCATAAGCAGGAACTTACGCTTTAGTGATAGCAAACTTGTTGTGTTTGCCAGAAGAATCGAGATATACATTTGCCTTGACTACGTTCAGGCCAAGACTTTTAAGAGCATTCATCTGAAATGGATTACCAGCAATCTTTAAATGATCACTGAATTTCTTTAGCATATTAGCGCAGATAATCTAACATTAGATCTTTCTTGACTCCAGCTACTGAAAAGTCTCAGTATTTGGAAACAAGAAATGAGAATTTGAAACTAGATAGAGAAGTGTCATACTGTGTCGAGGAGAGCCCCAAGTCGGTCCCCAAAGGTGATTTCGACAATAGTGGCATCTGGATCTGAATCTTGATCTATTATAACAATAGGCGTCGGAACTGCATCAGTCTCCTGACTACTTCCATTCTGTTCCAAATTCCAGCGATGAAAGGTAAAATTAGGAGTAACAAAGTGATTTGAATTGGAAAGAAAAGCATTATTCGACATTTGCTACCTCCACAGCTGGAGTTGGTGATGCTTTTGATATAAATGTACTCGTTGAAGATGATAAGCTGACACGTAGAAATAGCAGAACATAAAACGACAATCAAGTAACATGTACTTGAACAAAAAACCAAATAACCGGTGAAATTTACATTCACGCGTAAACAAAAATCAGCAAACTGTACTTCTACAGTTGATTGCGCCGACCGAACTTACTCAGTTCAACGAATAATTCAGCCAGCCAGAGATTAAGCTCCAGTTGGAGGAACTACATTAGGTATCTAACATCAGCATTTGGATACGCCGCAATATAGCAAAAAGTCAACTATCCATGGACACTGGAAGTATTGGTTACTATGCAACTTGAATTAATGTGGTTTTATACAGAATAAATTGAAAATTCCTATTAGCCAAACACAATAAAATCTTGTGCAAGATCTTGAAATGTGTTTATCATCAAAAGTGTACTAATTATGTCACCTGTGAACACACGTTAGTTTCAGCTATTACATCTAACCTAAGAACTGAAACTAATCAAACCAATTTCAAACAATGAAAGAGCGTAACAGAAATGAAGCTCATATGCAATATAGTGCACTTTGGGATTAAAGACATGAGGTGAGTAAACTCAAATCTTCAAGAGGGTCCAAATCTAATCGAATATTTTACATAGTAACATTAATACATCATCTCGTAGCAAGCATTGGTCAAATACATCAACACCCATATACATATACACTCAACAGATAAATGAATTAGAAATTAGAAAAAAAAAAAAAAAACAGAGAGAGAGAGACAGATAAATGAATTACCTCCTCCTGGGAATGATGCATGGCAGCTGAACTGGATCCAAGCCAAAAGAGCATATGAAAGTAGTTGCCCTTGAACTGGGTTGCTTCTCCATTGCTTTCAAGTTGCCATAGAGCCCAAAATTACTCCCACTGGAAGCCATAGCAACAGCCATTTTTTGAATTCTATGTTAACAAAAAATCTGCTGCTTCAATAAAAATGTAGAAAAAATTCAAAAAATTCCAGCAAAAGCTTCAATTTTGATAAATGGGATTCTTTTCCAACTCAAAGGGATTCTTCATTAACCACTGTTAGAAGAAAAAGTTGAAGAAAAATGGGGAAATAAGGAGGTGGGAATTATGGGAAAAGCAGATAGTGAATTTGTGGGTACTAGAGGAAAAGGATTTGGCTTCAAGGAAAGCAGCTGTTTTTTTTGTAGTTGTGGTTAATGTTTTTGTTCTAGTAGTATCCGCCATTTCTCATGGAATCAACTCTCAACCTGTCTTTATAGCGTGCTGTCTGTGTGATATTTATATCGCACCTTAAATATTCACACAAAAAGATAAAGAATTTATGGGCCTCTTTGTTTTCTTTCTTTTCTTGTCTTTGCTAAAAAGCTTAGCCTCAAAAAATGAATCTACCAGCTTATCCATCCATAGAGCCAAAAATTTAATCTTTATGCGAACCCAGTGAGCAAGAATATCAAAAGTAAAAGAAGAGAGGTTGGGGAACGGACGATGGAGTCTTCAGTTTTTATCTGAAAATGAAAATCCAATGGCCCTGCTTGGTTTACCATCTCATCTCATTTTTCAATAGCGACATTACTGGTTAAAAATTGACACATTTGGCTCTTTTTATAGTATCCCACCTGGAAATGCTGGAAGCACCTGTATTGATGAACTTTCGGGCCCAAAGGTTAACTAGAAACGGGCCAAGACCCAATAAGATATATCAAATCCAATCTGAATAACACAGCCCAATAAACCATGTCGAGGAAACTAGAAAAACCCAGAGAAGAAGACAGTCTACACAGGTTTTAGAGAAATAAAAGAACGAGAGAGATCAGAAATGGCGAAGTCCTGCAAAGGTCTGGCTATGGAACTCGTCAAGTGCCTTAGCGAATCCGATTGTGTTAAGGTGTGCAAGAGACCCTTTATTGTTTCTTGATTGTTTTTTCTTTTAGCCTTTGGTTGATTGTTAGTTTAGCATAAAAGTCCTGAAGTAAGATTGGCCATGAAAGTATTATGCCGAGATTTTGGACCCATCTTCTTGAAATATATGTTTTTTGAAGTTTTTTCCTTGGATTAAACTGTAGTATTAGCGGTTTAAATTCTAAAAATTGGAAATTTTCATGGTAGAATGAATTGATGTAGGTGGAGAACCGGCCATACAGAGAATGTGCAAAAGAGAAGGCGCCGAAAATTTCCAGCGAGTGCGTGGGCTTAAGAGAAACGTATTTCAACTGCAAGAGAGGACAGGCATGTGTTCTTCTTTCTCCCTCTCTGTTGATTGTTTCCAGATTTATGTGGTTTCTTCATTTGGAGTGAAAGAGGAGAAGGAAAGCTATAACTAGTGTTGTGAGAAGAAACTATCTATATACTTGTTATTTGTAAATTAACTCTTGTTACTCCGGTTCAAGTATCATCACAGTTAATTCTCCAGTGATATGTTAAGTTCCCCTGATTGAGTGTAGAGACCTGCTTGTGTTTGATTCTTCATTTGTTTGCCTTATGTGTTCAAGTTTCTTGCAACTTTTGGTCTGCATTAAATCTTCAAAAGAGAGCATTTCCTGCTATTATTTAGTTTTGGCCCTTTTGAGAGGTTTTAGAGAAGTAGACAGCTAGTTATCTCTTTTCCGACTTTTTGAAGCAATAAAGTAGCCGTTTTGCTGTTCTCTCAAACCCGCTCTCAGTTAACAATTATTGGCTCTATACGTGACTGTGGTTCTAACTTTCTGTTGAGCTCATTGGTTGCTGTTGTTAAAAAATGTTAATGGACAGCTCTTAGCAGCCTCATGAATTACTGATCTTTGCTCAATTTGATGCAAGAACACTGCATGGATTTCCATTAAATGTGTAAAAGGTTCTAGCCACACTTGAAAGCCAAGTACTTTTGTTTTGAGTTTGCAACTTGAAGAAAATATGGATTAAAAAGTTGAAATTACTTGCTTAGCTTCTACGAGAATGTTTGTTGGCAAGATGCATTATATCTTTGTTTAAAAGATGACTTCCCCAACTGTTCAATTGTCTTCTCAACAATGGGTCTCAGTGACCGCCGAGGTGACCGTACTAGGGGTTTCCCTCTCGCTAGAAGATATTAGATGTAAACCTAGCAACTTTTTTAGGTTTAGAGAAGTTGGTTGTCTAGAAGTTCTTTCTGCAGCTTTATGATACTGTCTGAGACTATACTAAAATGATTAGCTGATCCCAAGAATCAAGCTCTGGCAAAGTTTCTGTAAGATTCTTTCTTCTGCTGCTTCCTTATCCTGCAGTTTCACATTACATAACTTTGGATGGTTATGTGGCCTGCGATTGGACATAAATATGGAAGCTCATTTCTACTTGGACCCAAATTAACCTAGGCCTGGTGCTTAAATTTCATATGTTTATGTGTTTTTGTTGGTTGTCGAAAGATTCCTTACATCAAGAAATGTATAGCGAGAGAGTGAGAAATAGGTAGGTGTGGAGAGAGGGGGGGAAATATTAAGTGCCTTGATGCACAGAGAGGTTGGTAGGTGAGGAACAACTGGGCTAGATGTAGAGGCCAATGTAGATGAACATGGGAAAGTGGCGGGTGGAGGATGTGGCGGCCTAGGCTTAGTGTGGTTCTAGCAAGAAGAGGGGAAGGATGTATCATCGGTGGGCTTTAATTTCTTAAGAGAGATCAATCTTTAGCAGTATTCTTTTTGCTGGATATTCTGCTTTTCTGGGTCTGGGTCTCATTCAGGAAATGGTTGGATCTAGACCATGCCTATATTTAGGGGGACCCTTCGTAGTGAGACCCTATCAATCCTTGAAGGGCTTATACATGTACAAAATGCTCATACGGACGTGTACATTGGACAAGGTTCATCAAGTTGTTCCTAGTTCAGTTCAAGCTTGGGAAATCTCATGATGGCTGAAGAGGACTGGTCTGAGTGATGAAGCTGTAAAGGTCGAACTATATGTTCTACTGCTTGTTCGATCACCATACATACAGTTGGAAGACACTGGTCATCTTCTACAGACTCAGGGTCGCCTGTGCCGGTGGAGCGTTTATGCAAGTATCCCTAATGCTAGTAAGACTTTGTTTCACTGCTGGAATTGACAGAGGAGTTCATCTTTAAAATTCTGAAAATTGAGGATGGCGCTTGATTACTTTCTGTGGATTATATATAGTGACTGAAAGTTGAGAGCTGACTGCTGAGCAATATGTTAACCCTGAAATAAAACCTCCCGGTGCATTGCCACTTCTTTAACACTCCCCAAGTTCTCATCAGTCTGATTACAGTTTTGTGCCCATAACGTTAAATTAGATTCTGACACAAACTCAAAAACAGAATTACATTGTGAAAATTTCTCTTTTTCCCGGTGCTGATCTGGTCGTGTACGAGGTGTCCTGATCATGTGGTGAACTATTTAAGTGGATGGCCTTCAAATGAAAACCTGAAGAACTTCTCTTCCTTTTTATGCTTGCTTCCGGTATTAAAATATGAGCTATTCATTTCCTGATGTTTACATGAGCTAGCCAAACTACTTCTTTGATTATTTTTCGGCTTTTGAGATAATATCAAGTCTGTCAACACCTTTAAAATCTATAACTCGTGGTCTTTTCTGCTTTCTTCGCAGGTTGACATGAGAGCTAGAATACGCGGAAACAAGGGTTACTAGCAACTGTGGTCTATTCCTATTCAGTGAGCAGTAGTGACATTCGACACTTAAAACTCAACTCCACCACTTGAATCCTGGGGAAGGAGACCAACTGATTTTGCCTGAATGTATCTCTTTTGTTTCTCAAATGTACAGATTGCTGAGTGGAGAACTTTTTCGTGGGAACTCAAGTTGTGTTGTGAGAGAATTATAATCATTTACATGCGGAATTTTTCATATATAAATGATTATGATTGTTTAAATAAATTCTCATACACCTTTGGGTGTACGAACATATGTCCGTCACAAAGGACATAAAACACCCTCAACATGTGCCACCCAACGTTTGTTTATATTGGATAGCATCGACTCACAAATTTTCATTACTTCAACTGTTGTATCAACCGAGAAATGTAATTTATCATATTGTAAACATACTGTAAATATGCAAATTACCTTTCTATATGTAGCGATATATCAACAAGTCATGTTAAAATACCGCATATAAAACAATTACTCTTATTTTTCTAAATATTAAAACTACAAAGACAATATCTTTTATAACATATTTCAGTGAAATATGTTATAAACAAATTTCAAATTAGTGAAAAATAATTATAGTTTTTTAATTGAAAAAAACTTTTATGGTATTAATAACTATTTATTTAATTTAGTACTTTTTAACCTTCTCTAATTTCTAATTTATTTTTTGTGTATTCCCTCTCCAACTCTCTCTCTCTTACACACAAATATTTCATTTTTATTAATTCTCTGATTTATTCAAATAATAATAAAATTTTATTATTCCTGACAAAATTATTTCTAAAACTTAAATTCTAATTAAAAGACTTTGTTTAAAATTTTTATTGTTTAGTATTTTATATTTGTTATATTCTAAATATTAAAATAATTTAGTAGAAGAGCCCTAAAAAGGGACATTTAGGACTCTTTTTTATATTTAAAAAAAATAAATTACAACGAATTTTTTGAAAGACTTGTTAAAATTATAAATACATTTTTTGTTATTTAAAAATTTATAGACATTTTTATACTTATAAATTCTTCTTACAATAAATTGTTATAATAGAATATTTATTAGACAATTATTAATGTTAAAAATATTTATAATTTTTTTGAAAGTATGAAATAATTGTAATATTGATAAATTGCATGGTAGGTAGCTATAATTTACTATAAAAGAAATTGAAATAATTTAGGGCTTATTTAGTCCCTTTTTCCACACAAATTCTCCTAAACATAACAAACCTGGGGCCTATCTGCTTCGAATTCCTATGGCTACCACCGTTGCAGCCGTTACACCGCCAACCCTCACGGCGGAGGCTAGTCCTTCCGTCGTCCCTCCAGCCCCAGAAGAACCCCAAGACCTCACATCCCTGACCATTCATCAATCAGACACCCCTCCTCAGTCTCAAGAATTGGAAACCCTTACACCGGCGGTGCCATCGCCCCCGCTTTTTATCAATTCGGTCTCCGAACTAAAAGGTCTCTCCGCCGCTATTACGGCTTTTCAGGAATGCTATGAAGACCTCCATAATCACCTCGATTCCATCAAAGTCGCTATTTTGTCGAAAGTGCCGCCGGAAACCCCACAGGGTACTTCTTCAGTAGCCCCGTCGTCGTTGTCGAATCTTGATGTGTGTGAGGAAAGAATGTTGGAGAAACAGCAACAGGAGCAGAATCCGCCGAAATCGGAGCTCGAGGGCCTCTGCAAAATGATGTGTAGCCGTGGCATTCGGAAATACTTGGCTTCTAACTTATCTCATCTCGCAAAGCTGCGGGAAGAAGTGCCAAAGGCGTTGAAACTGGCGCCAAACCCGCCAAAGCTTGTTTTGGAATGTTTGGGTAAGTTCTTTTTGCAGGGGAGTAAGGCATTTACTAGGGACTCCCCAATGATTCCTGCTCGTGAGGCATCAATTTTGATATTGGAGTGTTTTCTATTGATGATGGGGATGGATATTACCAATGAAAATGATAATGGGGTGTTGGATATTGAGAAGGCAGTGAGGGAGGAGGCAGAGACAGCAGCCTTGGCGTGGCGGAAGAGGTTGGTGTTTGAAGGGGGTGTGGCCAAGGCTAGCCAGATCGATGCGAGGGGGCTTTTGTTGTTTGTTGCTTGTTTTGGGGTCCCAGCCTCATTTAAGAGGGAGGATATCCGGGATTTGGTGATTGCTGCCAATGCAAAGGAGATCATAGGAGTACTACAGAAATCTCAGACACTAATGAAGAAAATTCCAGGTGGTGCTTTCTTTTCTTTGAATTTGGTGGACATGTTGGACTGCGTATCTAGCATGTCGTCCTTGTTTAACTGTACATTGTCAGCTTTAATTATACATTGTCTGATTGTTGTTTGTGTTGCCGCTGCATCTGATTTTTGATAGATTCACACTATTTTACTGGAAAGCGCCATGCAATAGGCTAAGCTTCACTTGTTGGTTACTTGGTCTACATTAACTTATGAGGAAATAGAAAATCTACTTGGAAATGAAATCAACAGAAAGACTTTGGGTTACACGAAAATTCGAAGTACTAAAATGTAGTGGGTTTAGCTACCATAAGGGCTAAGAATCTTAATGGCCAAAGTTTGGTTTAGAGGCATTGGCAATCCTGTGCGGATCTATTATTTTTCCTTGTGTCCTGACCTCTCGTATAGCGGGAGAAGAATGTCTAGAATCTGTTTCTATTATCTTGATATTGTTGTTGACTTTCCATAAGTCCTAAGAACTTTCCTTACACATAATCGTGCATTTAACTGGATTTAACTTGATTGAATCCTAGAGGTCCCTTATATAATCCGGCTATCCATTTCAGTCATTGCATAAGAACTTGAGTTAAATGATCTTGTCAAACGTGGTTGTGTGCTAGCCAACTGGCATAGAATTCTTACACCCATGTTGGCTAGTAGGAGTTATTTAAGGTCTTATAAGCCATCCAACACCTTCCCTCACCCATTGGAGACCACAGTTCTATAAACATTCTAATGCAGTTAGTTGCCCATGGTCCATCCACTACTCAAAACTTTTCAATCGGATAGTACCATGGGCCCATACTTTTGTCGTCTCTTGGGGTCCAGGTCAAACGCCCAACAATGTTGACATTTTTAACTACCAGCCAATAGACGGGGAATGTAGTCTATCTAGACAAGTACAGCTAATCAAGGCCTTGTATCAACACAATCTTCCAAAATATACGGTATGGGATGGGATGGGATGTACCTGTTATTCTGGTACACCTTGTTGTTTTGACGTATGAGAGCATACAGTTTACTGACCTTTGGATGAGGAGGTTGATAAGTCAATTTTATGCTCTTTTCAGTTTTGGTCTTATTAGGAAATAGAATAAACATACAGTAGAAAATGAAAATATAGATCCTTAAGGTGTTTGGCAGTCTAAGGGACTTGAACTGCCTTGTCCACTTAACTATCATGCTCATGTGAGTCTGTGACCCAAAGTTAATTATGATAATCTATCAGGTGCTCTCTCGGTATTCGGGAAGTGGGATGTGAGAAGGTTGTAGATAGAATCAAGAACAATTTAACGAGCACCCAGTTAATATAATAAATTTTGAATCGGAACCAGGGATGGTGTCTATATATGCAGAATGATTTAAAAACAAAAAGCACAGCCATGAAAAATTTGGCAATTTATCAACGTTTATGTATGATCATTTTTCCGTTTTGATGTGTTTTCTTCATATAACAGCCAAATTTGCTGTGACTAGCATGTTGTTGTTCATTATGCTCTAGGACTTAAATATCTTCAGTATGGTAGGCTCTCTCTATCAAAATTTTCGGCCTCGCATCAGTGTGGCTCCATTATATAGCTTTTTGCTCTCTGCATTCTTCTCACTCTGCTTTCTGTTATCGTACTTCATTAGCTGCTTCCACATCTTGAGGTGTCTTCTATGTTTCTTGACCTGCTTTTAATCTGTCATACAGGGAACTATATATAAGATTATGTCATCATCTCTTTACTTCTCCTTTTCCTTTTTTGTGCTTAGATTTCTCTGATTTCGGATCACTTAATTTGGTGGACCAATTGATATTGTATGTGATCTTATTTGCTGACAATCTTGGGTAAAAAGCAGCAGACAGGCCATAATATTGGGTAAAAAGCGGTAGACAGGCCATAATATTGGGTAAAAAGCAGCAAATATTCCAACACCACCTTTTTGCAATCTGAATCCTTCCTTCCCTCATTTGGAGCCATACTCCTTTTCTTCCTTTTTGGCTGATCTTAACTTTGTCATTTTCTTTGGCTTATGGTGATAGAATCTCCAATGGTATATTACATGGAGTAAGGATCTTATTAGGTTATTTCATGGAGTTTCCTCAGTGCTTCTAATTTGTGAACCCTTTTGAATCTATATGTAGGACACATTATGTTTATTTGCCAGTTAGCTATCACAGTAACTTGCCAACAGGAAGCTCAAACTTCTCCTCTTATATTAAGCATTGCCGACCTGTCTTACCACATGTTTTGATAGCTTAATATGTCATAACCATGAATGGACAAGCAAGGTTGGAGCACATAAAAAGCCACCCCTCTGCTCTCACACATGTCCATGCTTATTATTTTGCAGTCAATATTACCTAGCCATGCCGTGTTGTTACTCTTCTTTGATTTGTAAATCAACCCTTTTGTTTAGTTATTAATTTCATAGTCTAAATCTACTGTTACATCTGCAGAAACAGTGGAGGGGATGATAAAGAATAAAATGGAAATAGATGCTGTTGATATTGCTTATACCTTTGGACTAGAAGAGAGGTTTAACCCTCAAACAGTTTTAACATCATTTCTACGAGAATCTAAAGAATCTTGGAAGAAGCCAAAAAAAGGATCACAGGGTTCAGCAGTTGCACTTGTAAGTTTTTGAGTTTTTTTGCCATTTTTTCTACAGTCAATCATCCTTTTGATGTTTATCTTGTGTTAACTTACCTTCAGAATGAAGCAAATAAGAAGCAATTAGCTGCTCTGAAATCTATCACCAAGTGTCTGGAAAGACACAACACTGATCCTGCAAAGCTGCTTCCTGGATGGCAAATCAACGAAAAGATTGCAACTTTAGAAAAGGATATTGCCGAGTTTGATAGGAAATCAGCTCACAAAAGAAAAGCAAGTGAAACCGAGACATCAAAGAAGTCAAAAACCCAAGAAGGAAAACGTTCCCGTATTACAGGTCATGGCCCACAACAGCACAAGGTTGCTGGTCATGTTGATAGCAGAAGAAACTTGTTGGATAGTGGACTTCCTGGTCATGCCAGTACTTATTCTGCTTCCCCATCTGTAGTTTACGGAGGGCCTAGTGCAGGATTGCTGCCTGAAAGTATGATCCCACCTGGAGTTGCTGCTGGTATGTCAGCAAGCCATGGTGGCATCCTTTCATCAGGTTCATATGCTGGAGTCCACGGGGGAGTGCTGGTCGACACGGCTGGGCATGTTATGAATCGTGCTTCTCATCCTTATGTGTGGCAAGGGGATTCTACCATAAACGAAAGGTATGCTGGTCAACCATCTCTGGGGCTAACTAGCTTGTATAGGGCATCGACATCCATGGAAGGCTTTGCTGGGGCACCAAATACATCATCAGTTGGTCATGTAAGTCGAGGATCTGCCTCTGATCTTTATCAGTTTGCAGATAGTGTTGTCGAGAGTGAATCATATCTGAGCAGTGTTCCTCGCAATGGTGGTGGGCTTCCAACAGCTGTGCCTGCCCATCATTCATCGTATTTATACCAAGTTTAACCTCTGAAGAAGGGAATGGTATCTGTTGTCCAAGACTTTCTCTAGTTAGGACTTATTTCCTTCCTTTTTTTTTTTTTTCAGCTTTTAACGTTTGAA
The DNA here is from genome assembly GCF_026168435.1 of Sesamum indicum. NCBI lineage: Eukaryota > Viridiplantae > Streptophyta > Magnoliopsida > Lamiales > Pedaliaceae > Sesamum > Sesamum indicum. The sequence continues at coordinate 20,876,740 of NC_142659.1, forward strand.
ACTGCATAATGAGAAAATCTGCTGGCGCAACCGAATTGTTTGACTGGATATAAAAAACGAATGATAACACTGTGTTGTGGCCTTTGAGTAGAAGAACAAGTGTTTCAGTTCCGCTAGAATCTGTATAATATTTTTTCAGACTTGAGTTCTTTTGACGTATGTAGATAGACCTTGCTTCCATTGCAAAAGAAACTTCGGGGAAAGTAAAGGATGTATTAACGCATTCTGCGATTTTAGATGATCTTCTCAAAAAGATCTATGTAGACTTTGTCAGGCCTATTAAGCAGTACTCTTAAAATGAATAAATCCCAGCTCCTCCCACCCCAACCTACAGAATGAAGCGCCTGCTCTTAGGACGACAAACTGCAAGATTTGAATTTGAGGCGGCTGTTATGATATAATTCTTGCTCCTAGGCCTTTTTAGTTTGCATACAATGCAACAGATGGGGTTAAAGGCAGTGAATTTTGAAACCGAAACCATGTCCGGAAGGGTAAAAGTTGTGCTTCTTATATGTGTCATATAGTTCATAGTTTGAGAGCAGCCAAATTCTACCACAATCAAACTTCAACCTTCAAATAGCCTTATTTCAACACTCACACCGCCGATTATATGACTGGAGAATTAAGGGACATGAATTTCTCATTTGACCAAAATCCCAACTCGAGTTAAGTTCAGCAGCCATTTTCAATATTTTGTAGAACGAATTCAATAAAAAGACAAAAGTCTGAATGGCCTAATAGAAGAGAAGTGTTTTTTTTCTCAAATATGCCGGTAAAAGATGCCTAATGGGTCAGATTCTCCTTCACCACGCACTCTGTGAACTCTCATATGGATACAACATTACACAAGGTAGAGCAACAATTTTCCATGTTCTGTGCTCACTTCTGGATGCAAAACAAGAAGTGTCGAGTATCAACGTGGACCGCCCTATTCCTGACATAAGGGAAGCAAACAGGATGTTAGAGCCATAAGTTAAAAGATCTGAAATAGTAGAGAGAAATCATTAACCTAAAACATTGAATACGAGCTAACAATTATAAGAAACATATTTAACCGTATCCAGGTCCCAAAGCACAAAAAAGATTGATCAAGATATGAAGGTTGCTATTTAATTTTTTATCACCTTAATCTATAAAAACATTGTGGTATCCAATTGGTGTCACATTTTCTAAAACAGAAATGGACCAGCCATTTTGCATGCATCACATGCCTAGTCAAACACATTACACCTATACGATTCCTGCAACATTTACTACTACAGACCATAATAGTTGATCAAAATCCACCAGGGCAATAGGAAAATATAAAAGTTACCACCGCCTAGGTATTAAGATATTAAACCAAATTAATAGATAATTGAGCAATAAAAATACCTCTTCCATTTCTGCAGACTCATCGTTCTTTTGTTCAGATTCATCATTTGCTTCTTTTTCATCAGTAATCATGTTATCTTGTCCAGCACTTCCATTTTTAGGAGCACTTTCACTTTTAGGAGCACTGTCAATATCACTGATGTTGAGATCAGCTGGAAGCTGGCCTGATTTGAGTGCCTGCATACCAAAACAGATAGTAAAGAAAAATCTAATGGCAGCTTATATTGCGAAAGAAATCATGGGCAATGTAAAGCAGGATAAAACTGTTTCCATTAAGATTACAGTCCATTAGGAAAGCAAGGTAGATCACCTGTTCAAGCCTTGCCACCTCCTCAAGAGTTTGTGAATTCACAATAGCAGCCTGCACGGATGTATCATAAATTTTAAATAATTTTACACAAGCCAAATACGTTAAACAGAATAGCATCACAGAGAAGAAAAATAATTAAGTGTATAATTGGCCTGGAGGAAGAGAAATAAGGAGGCCACAGATTGTTCAACACTTTATTCCTTCAGTCAAAAACCCAAAACATATAAGAAACACCTGTAATCTTACCATTCTCCTAGTTCGTTTTTTTATCTTACCCTTCTTTCAATTTTGCTAAATAACCGTTTAAGGCATTGTCGTGGCTTTTCTTGTTACCTTTAATCCATTAAGACAATGAATCTTCTCTCTAATCTCTCCTCATTTTCAAATGTCAGTCTATCAGAAAGTATTTGCAAACTGAGGGAGATTTGTAAAGGCAACTTGTCTCATCCTGTTAGGATTGGCATTTTGGTAGGCATAAATTTTCTGAAGTTACAGCTAGTAAGGGACTTTTCATTTTGATCCTGAAATGGTGAGGTGAATAATGCAAAACAAAAGAAGAACCATATACCTTAATAGCTAATATTTGCTCTGGTGTAGGAGCAACTGGTTTAGGTGTTTGTTCCTCCTTTGTGACTTCTTGAGTGCTAGGAATATCACCAGGTACAAATGTCTTTGCGGATTCCCTTTTAACCTCTTCCTCAGCTTCTTCGGATGCAAACAAATTCTTGGCTTCAACCCGCTCCTATTGTCATTTAAAACAACATGTAACCTATTTATATTAAACAATCACATAGATACAGTATTATTTCAAAACACAGAATAGTTAACTTGAAATAATTCAGAGAGGAATTACAAACTAAACCGATTATTTGTTAAAGAACTGATTACTGACAGCAGAAGAAAATTGCAAAATTTACACAACAATGGGAAGTTTGTGGCAACATTCAAACTCCAAAATGCTATTAAAATGATACGATATTATGCACAAACAGTAACATGAGCTCCATCTAAGGCATAGATAACAGCAGCGATAAACTTGTGCAACTAAAAACAGATACAGTGGAGGACAGATAATAAAAAATTATATGTGAGCCACAAAAATCTTCAAAGCTTGTCCAAACGGAGAACCTATCAACAAGAAAGTCAATCTGAAACAATCAACTGCACCTATTATTTGCATACTACGACATCCAAGGTGAGTAGTACATGTACAAGTCAAACTATATGGTTCTTAAGGGACCAGGACATAAGTCAAAAAACACAACGTGCTGTCGTTAGTTAATAACTGAAATACACAGATTTCAGCTGTCCGATGCCATGTGATACAGAAACATAACAATTCTCACAAGGAAATATAGGGAGGACACATATATCCTAAAAGAATATCCAATATGGGAATACACATATACAAAGCTATTGATCTCAAAATGCAAAATTCTTCAACAAACTCAACAAACGTGGCCCTTAGGTTGGCTGCTCTACTTAATGCATTGTCTGGCATTGAGATAGGATAGTGGCTAAAACATCATGCCAGTTTACAACATTTAACTACACCAAAAGGATCAAATGAACAAGAATTTGAATACTAACCTTTTGTTTGACTTTCCTGAAATCGAGCATGCGCAGAGACTTCAACTTGTGGATGACATATAGGCGGTAATTGGGTTTCTTAGTAATGTTGTTGTCAAGCAAACTAAGAAACTGCAGCTTTGGGAGTGATGTGAGAGGATCAATTTCAACCAAGTTGGTTAACCTATTGTTGGTAAGTACCAAAGTATGCAATTTGGGCAAAAATTCTGCAATTACACCAACACAATAACTAGTAAATACGACCTAGTTCTACAAAAGTTAAAAATAAAAAAGATAAACAAAACCATACCTCCTAGGTTGGGGTTGATACGGGTAATTCTGTTGTTGTTCAACAACAAAGTGCCTAGACGATTTAAGTTGGGGAAGTTTTCAAGCTTCACAATCTCATTGTCAGATAAATCAATGGTGTCAAATTGGTCCTGTGGGTCGTAATGCAAAAACAAAATTTAAAAAAAAAATAGAAATTAAAGAAAGTAGCAGACTTCAAAAAATTCCAAATTAAAAGAAAAAAACTAATGCAATCAAAACTTTCACAAAAACAAAATGCGGCAGCCAAAACTTAACTTTCATCCGAAATTGAAAATAATACATAAGTAAAAACTGGAACGGAACTAGCAAAGAGAAGAAGAAAAAGGAAAGCTTCACCTCAGTAGCACCAATATTCTCTATAACAGCGATTTTATTCCCTGTTCACATAAAGTACAGAAAAAAAAAATGAACCAAAAAAGATAAAACCAATCACCGAAAAATTAAGTATGTAAAAATACACAGTAACATTATATAAACATAGAAAAAATGATGTTAGGGTTTCAAAGAAAGGAACCTCGGAGATCCAGTTCTCGCTCGCGAATGGCATTGAAGAAATGAGGGCTTTTCCAAATCAAATCCGCCGTTAATCTCACCATTTCCTAACCTCTTTCTTTCTCCTACCTTCTTCTTTTCCAAGTCCTCTCCCTTTTTGAAATTGTTACTGTTTTTCTGGTTGTGAAGCGGAAAACGAAGCAGCAGCAGCAACAGCAAAAACCCCAGAAGAGGTTTTTCTTTGAGGAGAGCAGCGGGGACCGAAACCATTAACTATTATTAGGTAAAATTACAAAAGCCAACCCCCAAAGTTTCAGGAAATCTCACAAACACCCCACTTTTCCTTCTTTTTACCTTTTCTTTTGCACAGTAAATGAACTTATTCACAAGTATGACCAAAAAAGTTCTCTTTTTGAATAAATCAATAAAAAGGAAGAAATTAAGTTTACATATTTATGGGGATCTTTTAAATTAAAAAATATGTACTAGTGCATAAGAATAGTGTTAAAATGCTTTAATTAGATCACAACAAAGGATGTACAAGTTACTTGGATCCGTGAGAATTACCGAAGTTTAAAGTAGGTCTGGATAAATAATATTTAAATTTAAATTCGATCCAATTATTATTATTTTATGGATAAAATCCGAATAGAAGATATAAATAACTATTATGGGTATTTATTCGATATAAACTAGGAAAGGGTATTACCCACACATCAATGCACCTTGAAGTCTCACAATAATAAGAGTAAATTACAACAAATTCTTTATAAATTTGGCAAATAATTATAAATACTCTGTTGTCATTTAAAAAATTATAAATGCCTTCTAATTTTAACGATCATCTAACAAATAGCACAATCTGTTAGTTTTCATTAAATTTTCACCCATGTTTTGTAGTGAACTGACCTAAATGTCTTTATGGATTATAAATTATAATTTTACTTATTTTAAAATTTTTTGATTTTTATGAACTAAGATGATGTGAAGAAAAAATGGGGTCCTTGGGCGCACTTGGAGTGAAAAGTAACGAAATAAGTGCTAGAAAATAAAGGAAGTGTAAATGAGTAAAATATAGACTGTTATTCCTCGTTTTTCATATACAAATGTGATATTGATATCGAAATGAACCTCTAAGTACGAAATACAATGATACTTTCAGCTAAAGTGGTAGCATGACAGCAAAAGTTATAATATGTAAGCTCAAGTTGCCTTCTCCCGTTAAAGGAGGTCTCTATTTATAGGCAACCATAAGTTCGTTGGAGAAAATCACAGATTTGCTAGAGCATGCTCTCAAATTTGTTAGATAAGGTTGAATCCCCCATGGATTCGGTGAGGGTCCCCAGTAGTTGGAGGATTTCCCTGGATTCGATGAAGGGTTATCTTTTGGCGGTTGGAGACCATCGATTCTCTGAGGGCGGTTGGAGACCACTATAAATAAAGGTATTTTCTAAGAATAAAAATGTCTTTTGGACTTTCAAGGAGGTGATTGAGAAGACGCATTCTCCTAGCTGGAGTCCAAGATTTTAAAGCTTTATAGGTACTTCTGGCTAGAAGCGCCACGTGTCCCCTTTGGGGCTATTGGTCCTTATTTGATTTTATGAAGTTCGCCTCGAAAGATCCTATATAGATGCCACCTGGGCTACTGGTGGATGCCATGGGAGATAAATTTTAACTTTGGTTAGGGAATTTTAAGTTTCTAAATTTCCTTGTGGGTCTCTAAAGTCTTCTTGGATCGGTTTGTCCGGCTTTTTTTGGCCAATTCATTTCCTAGGGACACTTCCTACCTGATTCTCTGAGGGCTCTACCTAGATTAAGCTTTTTAGGGCATTTTGGGCCCATATTCGAACTGGGCCTCCCGAGGATAGCTTGAGCTTTGTATTCCTTTGGACTTTTGCAATATTTTTCTTCCTTTTAGACCATTTAAGCCTCTTTGAACCAATTCGTTTTTATATAAATCAAACTGGATAATTTTTTTTACAATTTTTCAATTTTTTCTATCCACCTTGTTCTACTTTTTAATTTATTTTATAATATATATATATATATATATATAATAAGGGCAAAATTGACAATTTCAAATCTCCATCCAAATTTACCTAATTTTATCATATCAAAAGAATAACGTAATTTTTCAAACAATAAGAGAATATTTTTAATTATACCAAATCTCAAGAAAACTTATTATTATTCACCCTAACAATAAACACAAATTGTGTGATAAAATACAAATAAAACCTACCATACATTGATGGCTGTAATTGTTTGAAATTACAAACTTCCCAATCTCTTGAGAATTATCCCTAATCATATCAACATGGTTTTATATCAACATAAGTTTGTTTAAGTTCTGTTACATTCATTGATGGCAGAACAAGTAGAGATGCAAGTCCAGCTCCAAGATGAGTTGAGATGGCTTGTAAAATAACAAGTTGCGGACTAGATGCTTGACATCTAATGCTTACCCGCTTCATGTATTGAACATGAGTATAACACCTACAAGACCAAAGTTGCACAAGTCCAATAACAGCCACTCTGATCATCACTGGCAAATAAATATACCAATAACACGGTCGGGAGAAACATATATGATATATGAAGTGTTGCGGTAGGCAGCTTTACTGCTTATGCTCCAAAGAATCGTACAGGGTTTCTATACACGCCCTCATCATACATGAATCCATTATTTACATTCTCTGTACAAAAATTTACTCGAATATACAACTTAGGATCACTTACTGCTATTTATGAATTGGAAGCTGCGTCGGATAATTGGATTCTCTGGTTTGATCGATTAGTTACGACTGGGTTACCAGAATCATCCAAATGAATTATGGCAATATCACCGGGCTTGTAGTCCCCAGAAAGTAGAGATTCACTTACGAGATCTTCAATCAAAAGTGTAACGGCTCTCCTGAGAGGGCGTGCACCATAACTTCGGTCATAACCCTGCTGGCAAATCAGGTCCATGACTGCTTCTGATACCTCCAAGCCGATTCCCAAAGTGGCGAGACGCCCTTTCACCTCATGCAGCATTATGTCCAATATTTCAAGCATCTGATACAAGGGAAATGTAAATTAATTACCTGAGTGGACAGCAAATAAGATTGGTAATAATGCATGTCTAAGGTCACAAGTGAAACTCTGAATTTAAATATTGCTCTAATCTGTCTGAATGTACTGTTATTTCACTAGTAGAACAAGTGAAAATCTGAATTCAATTATAGTCCAATTAATTTATAGAGCACAACTTGTAGCAGCCCTTGACCTACTCCACGTATTAAGGCAATAGAAAATGATTGAAGGGGCCAAACCTGAGGTTTCTCAAGCGGACGGAACACCACTACTTCATCTATTCTATTCAGCAACTCCGGGCGGAAGTATCCCTTCAGCTCTTCAATCACCAAAGCTTTCATTCCAGCATATGAAGTTGATTTATCTTCATCAATGAAAAAGCCAAAGGAGTTTTTTCCACCCTTCGCAATGGCAGCAGATCCCACGTTGGAGGTCATTACTATCAGTGCGTTCTTGAATGACACTCTTCGACCCTATTAAACGAATTTCAGAAGAAGACTTTATCAGTATTATTATGATGGATAAACCAAGGACATTAATTATTCAATGGTTTAGGATTTTATAATGATATAACCATTATAGAAACTAAACCTGAGAATCTGTTAGGTGACCATCTTCAAACAACTGAAGGAGAATGTTGAATATATCTGGGTGAGCTTTCTCAATCTCATCTAACAGCACAACAGTGAAAGGCCGTCTTCTGATGGCTTCCGTAAGAGTACCTCCATCACCATAGCCTACATAACCTGGGGGAGATCCGATTAATTTGCTTACAGTATGCCGCTCCATATATTCACTCATGTCCAATCTTAGCATGGCGGACTCCTATATGAAAGTTCAAGTAATAGTATCTCAGCAAGCTGACTCTTAAAATATATCGCACTGAATGAGATTGATGGCAAGGAATTTGGACCTCCATAAGTAATCTAATGCTGACAGAAAGATCAACAAAGCCAAAAAAAAAAAAAGGCGGGAATGGCTCAACCAATTATAATCAATCAGAACGTCTTTTAAGACTAACAAAAGAAGCTAGACTTCCCCAATGATCCAAAAACCATCCAGCAAATCCAACTTCTGTTTACAGGTATAGCTTAAATACACATACAAAAGCCTCTCCTTATTTTCAAAAAACTGCTTCCAGATCCTTTTTCCTAAACATATCCCTGGAAGGGAAGGGAAGGTCCTTCAAACTGCTAATTGGACTTTGGGGTTTGCGTCTCATATTTTATATTTGGATAACCTCAGTCCCAAAGAGCATATCAAAGTGGCAGGCATAGATTTATAGGTAACTCTCTCGCATATACTCGTCTTATCTAAGCAAAACCCAGTAAAGTTGGTTTAACCTTCGTCAAGATAAAATTTGTTAATCACAAGAAAAAAAACATAGTGGTGCATGATTTCTTACAGAACCAAAATAAGTTGCTGCCAAAGCTTTGGTGAGTTCAGTTTTTCCAACACCAGTGGGGCCACAGAAGAGCATTGCAGCAATCGGTCTATCTGGGTCCTTCAAGCCAACACGGGATCTCTTCACAGCCCGACAAATGGCAGATACAGCCTCATCTTGACCAATGACTCGTTTCTTCAGCTGTTCATTAAGACCCACCAGAAGCATTCTGTCATCAGCTGTAAGTTTCTTAACTGGGATCCCTGACCAGAATGAAGCAACAGCAGCTATATCCTCAGGTCCGACCACTGTCATTCTGGATAAGGCAAAAGATCAGTTTCTACTGATTCAAATCAATTATTAGGGGATGGAAAACAGGACACATACTCATCATCTGGGAATGAGGACGGCAAAGAAGGATCAAAATTGAGTTTCCCATCCTCTTTCATCCTCAAGAAGTCCCCATTTTCAGCCAGGTTTGTTGCCAGTGACTGCTCAAAAACACAAGTATCAGATGTGAATATTGAAAGGAATTAAGCGGTTACAATATATGAAACTTATATCTTGGTAAGGCAGAAATACCATACCGCTTCATGCCTCGCCTGCACAGCTCTAATTTCTTGCCAATAATCACTTGGTGACTTAGAAAGTACTGAAGTTTGTTTTTCCTTTTTCCTCTTAGATGCTTCCATACGAGCTCTACTGCCTGCCTCATCTATTAGATCAATAGCTTTATCAGGAAGATATCGATCTGGAATATATCTTGCCGACAGCTGTACAGCAGCATTTATGGCCTCAAGAGTGTAAACACATTTGTGATGAGATTCGTACTTTTCTCGCACACCTAACAGTATCTGAACTGCATCTTGCTAGAAAAGTTTTGAAAACAAAGCACCAATGCCGTTAGACTAGATAAAATAGGATATCAGTAATATATGCATGTGCCCCTGTGTGTATCAATAGAGATCACAATAGTACCTCCGTTGGTTCACTAATCAGAACAGGTTGAAATCTTCTGGCCAATGCTTTATCCTTCTCAAAATGCGACCGGAATTCATCCATAGTGGTAGACGCAATACACTGCCACAATCAACATAAAGTTCAAAGAATTCAAAGATCAGCCTATTTTGACCACAAAATAGTTCATCTCTTTCACTTTATGTTTTCAGGGAATTGGCAGTGGATGCAAATTGTTTAAATATGATCTCCCTCTTGGAACATTCATGAATGATGCATCAACTCAGATGACGTAAAACTAGAAATCAGCAAAGCTGGCATTCTACAAAGATTTTTTTACCTGCAATTCACCCCGTCCAAGTGATGGCTTCAGTAGATTGGCTATGTCCAGACCAGATCCCTTATTTCCTCGGCCAACTGTGCCGGAGCCAATGAGTGTGTGAACCTCATCAATGAAGAGAATTATATTGCCTGAAATGTGGACACATAAAGCTGAGTCATGACCTAAAAAGTTACAACCCTTACATATAGCCAAACAAGTACTGACCTGACTTCTTTATCTCCTTTATCAACATGGTCACACGTCCCTCTAACTCACCCCTCTCCTTCGCACCTGCTATAAGTAGACCTACGTCTAGGGCCAATATCCGCTTTTTCTGGCCAAAAGAAACAATGTTGGAATGACAAAGCTGAGCAAGTGACAACTTTAAGTAACAAACCCATGCATCCAACTCCCTAAATACTCCAGGGAACACATAAATTGACTTGCACTTTCCACTCCGGAAGAGACAACTCACCATGAGAAAGGAGGGAACATTTCCATCAGCAATACTTATAGCCAGCCCTTCTGCAATTGCTGTCTTTCCAACCCCAGCTTCACCAAGAAGGATGGGATTGCTCTTGGTCCTCCGGCAAAGAATCTGAACGATCCTCTGTACTTCATTGTCGCGACCAATTACAGGATCAATGGATCCATTGCTAGCCCGGGCAGTGAGATCCACACAGAAAAGGTCGAGGGCTTTTCTCTCTGATACACATCAGTACAGTTTATAGTGATTTACTGTATTCTTAGAAAACTACTACCAATAAACAGGAAAGTAGGAAATATTAATTCTTACCTCCTGCTTTTTCTGGGGATCTAGCATGGGTGACTTTCTCAGGAAAGATGTTCTCAGGTGACCTCTTGAATGTTGTGGAAGCTGGTTCTCTTCCCTCCTTAGCAAGCTCACCTTGAAGTCTGGAGACTGCAACGGCGGCCAAATGATTCACATTTGCCCCTAATCTGAAATCATTTCAGTCTAGTTCAAGAAATAATATGTGGAAGCCTTTTAAACAATTACACTGACTTCAAGTGAACCAGCATACAGAGAAGCAGCAAAGGACATTCAAAAGAGAATATAACAGATTTTTCCATCTTCCTTCCAATATTCTTCCTAGTTTACATATTATGGCAACTCGGAATCGATTCAGTAATGAGATTTCGAAAATACCTATGCTAGCAATTGTTGAGAAAATTTGAGCTGAGTACCAGTATACAGAAATGGTAAAGAAAGAGAGCATGACTAAGTGAACCTTGATTCTGACGTTTACAATTCTCTACTGAAATAACTGCAAGCATTACTCAAGAGAATCTTTTGCTTCAACCTATTGTCAAGAAGATATTATGCCAAATTCATCATCTTCCACTATTAGAAGATATCAGCTACCTATGCTACTGGTTATCCATCAGAATCTCTACGTAAATCACCATCACATACCAAACAAACTACAATGCCATGCTTCAAGAAATAAGCAAATCAGCATAAATACGCACAGATGCATCAACTTATAATACAATACCTCTTGAACACACGACTAGCACTGCCATCATCAACTGTAAACAGGCCAATGGCTATATGCTCCGGCGCTATGTAATTATACCCCATAGTCCTCGAATACTCAACGGCAGCCTCAAAAACACGCTTCGTGCTAGCAGAAAACGGCACATCCGTCGCCGAAGTCTCCGACTGCTGCGGACTCTCACCATTTTCTTCGTTCTGACGATCTTCCTGCCACAAACTCTTTACAGCGTCTCGCGCAGCATCAATAGTGATACCGGATCCCAAGAATCCGCCAGGAGCACGATCCTCCGCGACGAGTCCCAGCAGTAGGTGCTGCGTGAACACCATGTCTTTGCCTAAAACCTTAGCTTCTCTCTGCGAAAACATCACCGCCTTGATCGCTCTCTCCGTGAACCTCTCGAAAATTCCAGACACCACGAAAAACGAGCGTCTCGATTTCTTAACACGAACTAAATTGTTCCGGCACACGTCGCGATGTTGAGCAAGCGAAAGTCCAAAATAGGACGAACTGCTACTGCTGCAGCTGCTGCTACAACCATTGATCGGAACCGTAGCATAGGAAGAAGACGGCGAACAATTTGGGGCAAACCACACAACCTTTTGGCATCTGCGGTAGGTCTCAGATGCAGAACCACGGCGGAGCGGGCCGGAATTCAACAAGGAATTGACTGAGAGCGGCGGCGAACATGACAGTTCCATTAAACAAATTCAATCAATTTGGTACACGAAACGAAATTGTACAACAAACAAATTATAGTACAAATTTACAGAGAGAAAAAAAGAAAAGAGGAAAAGAAATATGAATTGAATTGAAGATCAAAATGAGGTTTAGGCATATAATAATAATAAGAGGGGTTGGGAAATTGGATAAATTGGGAACTAAAGAATTGGAGGAAAGTTACACGCAAAAGCAAACTCAATTTTTATGACTTGTTATTCTCTCTTTGTTTTTTGGCACTTTTATGACCTGTTTTTTTTGTTGCTTTTTGAAGAAAACAATTATTCAGATTAAATTTAATGGATATCGACCAATTGCATAATAATTCTTATTATATTTATTGTGTTATTCATTAACTTTTTTTAACTGTATATCAATCATTTGCGTTATATTATCATGTGATTGATTCAAATCTGATCATAAACTTGGAAAAATATGAATTTAATAAAATTTTGAAAAAAAAATATCCAAATTAAGTTTGGTTGGAACGATTAGCAGTACTCCCCCTATCATTGACTTATGGATTATAACATCCTACAATCGTACTGATGATGTTTACTAAAATCTACGGACATGTGCTCTTATTGAGCAGATTCCTCACTACTCCAGCTTTTGATACATGCGTTTTGGGAATGTTCAATACCCTTTTACTGACTATTTCTTTTAAAATTATACACTAATCATATAATAAATATATTATATTTATGATGAGATAGTTTAAAATTTAATGATAATCAATTTGAATTGTAAATTCATTGAATTTTTGTTGACTTTGTGGTCAAAAGGGTATGGCTAAAGACAATTGGGGGAAGCCTTGTTTAGCATTTACATCATGATGGTAATGTGCATAGTATGCTTTAGGTCACATGGCTTATGTTGGCTTTTTAAGACACTTATATTCGTTATAATGTGTAAAAAAATATGTAAAATTGTACATTTATTTATTATTGAATAAATCGATCAACTTATGATAATGTCAGTGGTTTACAAATATTTTGAAAATAACCCAAAAGTATTCACTTTCAAACTATTTTACTAAACCATCCAAGAAAAATAGAAATATATATATAGTATTAAAGTGTGAAAAAAGTATATAGAATATATATGACTGTTATTTGTAGATGATGAAGAAGAAGAATGTTTAATGTAGAAAGAATTAGTAGTAGGGAGGTAGTGGGTCTAAGCACGCAACAAAGAAATAGGAGAATGGCTTCCACCAAATATTCAAGAAATTCCATTTCTACTGCAAAACGAAAAGAACAATTTGTTGTTTCTTTCTTAAAAAGCTATTTTCTTTGTTTTTCTTTTTCCTTATCAAAACATGCATAATTTTCATATGCAATAAATTATGTTAATTGTGTCAATTATTTATCTTTTAGAAAAATAAAAATAGCAAAATAAGGTTCGCAATCAATCTATTGAGAAGGATTACGTTTGCACCATAGACGTTTGCGAGTTCCTCTAATCAAGTGAGGATTAGCACATGATCCCACATGATAAATGTGGTGATGTTTGATCCATCGCAATGATTGGTGGTAATCATGTCAATAATTGTAGCTTTGTTTTCATGTGTATATTTATATCTGTACTTATTGTCATGTTCATATGTTTAATTATTAGAGCAATAATTAGAAGCAAGTGGGACATCCAAATCCAGGAATTTGGAGCAGTAAAGGTGTAAATAAGGCATTGGCGGGATAGTAGCATTGTATGCAAGTGGGAGCATTCTTGCCAGATACGGGTCAACCCCTTTACATATAATTTATGAGTATGCCCAGAAATTAAAAAAGAGAATACAGCGATGGAAGGAATCTTTATTTAATTGTAATATTGATGAGTAAGCTACACATAATTGACCATGGGCATCAAAGTAACAACCAATTCAGTTGTGAGTAAATCCATAAAACATTTTTGCATTCATTTCAAGGGAAGAGAAATATAGTCAGTAATTAAACTAACTCTTACGGGGAATTGTTATAAATAAGCCTAACTAAAAACACTGAACAAATTTTGGTGTAAATGGTTGATAACAACCTGTATTATATGTATGACACCATCAGTACAACAACAATATTTCCAATCATATGCACCAGATTATAACTGGTAACTCTGAATGTTGAATGTACACAATAAAGACAGCTGCCTAAGCATCGCTTTGAATCTTGAATCTTGTATATGAAGTTGGGGAACAAAGGTACATAGATAAGCTTTTCGCCTTTGTGATTTTCTCTCCTGAAACAAGTGTAAATCTATACTTGTAACTGGTTTCGGGTACAAGAGAACCAAATCTGGACTAGAATTTCCAAATGCAAAACCAATCTTTCCCGCCAACTGGAAACCAGCAGTAGAAGCCTCTTTGCTTTACACAAGGCTTTTGTCTTCAAATCAATAAGATGGAAACAGTCCCTTCATGTCTAATGACACGCAGCACAATTGTCGTTAAACCGTACTTCACAATACTGAAGAATATAACCAGTGGGGACCAAGGATTCAACAGCTTTGTGAAGAATCAACTTGGCTCCAGAGTTTATCAGCATAAGCCTTTTCGTCTTCCTTTTCCTGTGCCACATATTGAGCAGTTTCAATTACTTCCTCCTCTTCCTCCTCTGTTATTACCTCTTCCATCAAACCACCAGAAAGAGCCAAGACCGCTTCATTTATTTCCCTTTCTTGCTCCGAGAGCTCTGCCAATGCCTCCCTTATTGCCTGTGCTGTAGCGGGCTGGTCTCTTGGTCTGTATTTTGGTGGAGGCATGACAAATGGCAAAACAATATCATCCAGGTTTCTGGTATCTTGTTTAACATGGTCTACTGTCTCTGGTGGGGGAACAATGAAGATGATACCTAGTTCATAGTTAGATATGTGAAGTCTTGAACCTAATACAGAAGTATTTCTCACAATCCCATTCAGTTGTCTGCCTGACATTGGACGTCCCCAGGCAGCAGCACTGAAGTTGTGTGATCCACAATAAACCCATCCAAAGGATGAGCCATCCTTAGACTCAAATCGTCTTCGTCCCACCTGATTGGACAATTCATTATCATTTAAACATAACTATGGTAAGATTTGATCCTCTGAACAATCAAGTCTACTATTTAGTTTAATTGACAAAAAAGAGCAGGAAGGTGGTATTATGCATAAGTCAAAAGGTGAAGGAAAAAGTGATGTTGTTACAAAAATAGAGGAAAGCACTTCCATAAGGCCGGGTGATCAAAACTTGGTAACATGCAGGGTCAAGAATTAATTAAGAGGACTGTGATTCAGACATGAATAATAGAAGCTCAAAACGTAATTTGGGAATTTTAGCTCCAAATGAAATGTTACCGTAAGTCTACATGTTAAAAGCAGCAAACTTTGAAGATATTAGTACCAGTTTGGCCACTAGAGCAGTTTCATTTAAATTTGTTCAAACTCGTATCAGGATATTACTTCCACACTCAAGCCTCCCATTTCATCTTTAACATTTCTTTCCTCCCCAATAGTTGCATTTCTTTCCTGCATCTTCTAAATTTCTAGAAGCAACTTCCATCTGCCAACACCATGGAGTAAAGCCCTATTTTACTTGTATTTGCATCATTGCTTACCAGAACTACTGCCCTATTAACTGGTTTTCAGTCAGTGATGCAAAACAATGAGAAGCTGATTCCATAAATTGCCTGACGTCATCCTCCACATACAGAAATTTACAAGCTGAATTTGACTGCCTAAAAGGAAATCAGCCTGATAAATCAACAAATCCAAAGACCTAATTAAGGGTAGAAGGTCATATTGAAACCCTTCCACAACTGCTGGCATGGTCCATAGTTAGTTTAAATCTGTGCACACATCAAACAATGTTTCACTACTATTGTTAACTTCCAACAATCATCAAATTTCACCAGTTTGCTTGTCATGCATTGAAATGGTACAAGATTCTCTCGCAGACCACTGTAAAAGATATCAACACAAGTTTCAGACTTGTCCTCCACTATGTGGCTCTTCAAACTCTTAATTGAATGGTTTCTTCATCCAGTGGTACTTTGGTACCCACTCCGGGTTCATACGGAAGGCCATCACTTTCTTCTATTTCTGATATAGCACATTCAATTTTACACAGAAAGGGCAAAATATTGCAGGCTAAACCCACTATCTGTAAAAACATTAAAATAGAGGAGTATCCAATTTGTAAAAATAAACATGCTTCTTATAGGTCTGAGAATTATTCCCCCACATCAACTCAGTAGGTGACTCCTTACCAACAAAAGCAGAGCCAAGAACATAACTTACGTGGTTTAAGCATTAATAAAATAATGTATGTAGCCATCGTTATGAGAAGCAAGAATTCATTATAATGATGTTATCCATCCATACTAAGTCTAAGACTTGACAATGCGGTACAGCGATTTGCTCGCAGACAAATAAATGATGTGCAATACCTAGCTTTATGTGATGCATAGAGATATCAAGATATTTCTATGTGCAAAAAATTTGTCCTACCAGTATGTGAAAAATCAGTACCTTGACATGCATAGGAAATCCAATTCTGTCACTTGGATAAGGAATTGCATCATGGACAATGCCAACATTTTTCAACCTCTGCCATGTTTTCTGTAAAAATAGAATGACAGTAGACCTTGCTTGTTAAAACTATATTGTTGGTGAACTAAGAGTAAATAGAACGAATACGAAAGAAATTCTTGCTCATAGGATGTTAAATCAAATGCACGGTGAGAACAGCTACCTGCATACATAAGACAACAATATTTAGAAGGCAAAAGATGAATGCTTGGCCATTTACATGTCGCCAGATGAGGACAAGTGCAAGTGCCATGTAATAGAGATACGAAAATTTTATGTCTTAGTGATATTAATATATTTAATATCTCTAACAGCATGTAATTCAGGTTTTCATAATTTATTTTAATAGATCAAATAAGCGAAGAAGTAGACATTAAAGAAGATATAAGAGATTTTTAGCAGATGTAACACCAATATTATCCTACAATGTAAATAACATCCACTTTACGGATTCTGGAATCACTCAAATCATCCATTACAGTAAACATTGTTTAAAACTTATTAAATTAGCTTATCCACCCATTTTATCCAAGTGGGCTGTATCAACCACTTATCCCAACTACAAAAAGTAAACGACCCATTACTGAAAGGAGCAAGGGGCAATCCCATTGCAAGGAATTTGATTTGGTGCATGTTTCACTACCTGAGAGAAGCACAAGATGCGCCGCGAAGCCATTATTCCACTCCTGTTATTCTTCACTCTCTCAATGCTGGGAAATATAATCCTGACAGAAGGATTTTTTAACTCTTGACTGGCATTCCAACATCCCCACTGTAAGAAGCAAGTGAAAACTACTGAATTCATAGGTAAAAATGTTAAAGGACAATTTATCAAAATTACAATGTCTTACATCTGGATCGGATTCCTCTGAGTCAGAAAATGGCACAGACCTTTTTCCTGCTGCTGCTGAAAATGCAGCTAGGAATTGTGCATTTACACTTCCAACTGAGGATGAACCTTCAAGACAAAGGAAAAGGGAAACCAAGAATAGGAACCAGCCAATAAGTAAGTTTCATCTTAGAAAAGCATTGTAGTTACTTCAGATTATAGACTCAAAAAAAGAACATCCAATTTAATGTTCAGGCAACTAACCACAGTCGTTAAGTAAATTTCATCTGAATGAAGCATAAAATTACTTGGAATATACACTCACCAAAAACAAACTCTGATTCCAAATGTTCAGGCCACTTGTACTGACCCAAAACCTGGCAATAAGCAAAAACGATAAGCATACTAAGAAATATTTTCAGCCAACACTTAAGTATAGCTCCAACTGGAGCAACTCTAAGAAATATACTGAATCATAATAGTGGTGGATATTCAATCTTCAGTTATGCCGCTGCTACTTGATCACTCAGTAGGTGTCTAGTTACCAAGAATTTGTGGTGATTAGAAGCCTAACACACTTGAAACAAAGAATTGGGACTAGTCACTGTTGTATAATGCATTAAATATAGTAAAGCACAAATATTCCACAAGTTTCAGTAAGATTCCACAATCTGGTTCGGATTTTGCCTTATGTCCATTCCCATGCTTTAATATTTTGTGATAAAATCTGCCATGTTCTTACACAAACACGAGGACAATGTGCAGCATTTATTCCTTTCCCAAGTTCCTGGTCAAGGACGTACCTATCTGAAATTATTGCATTATAATTAAGACATCAGAAGTGAGCTGGCACGTAAGTTTTGAAATTTTTTAAATGACACTTCAAAACCAAAATCCAAAAGAGCCCCAATTTTAATGTGTTAAGGCTATCAAAGTTATATAAGAAGCTGATAGTTAATACCATTGGTAAGAATAAAAGAAATTAAAAACATCATATGATATTTTAACCTAACCGTTCAGCAGGATTACCTCCTTAAGGCGCCAGAGCCCAGCATACCTCTGACTTGATGCAACAAGGGAGCATATTGCAGAAACATATTCGAGTTTTGTAACTTCTGAAATAGTAGAAAAAGCAGGTCCCTGAAAAAGAAAAATCACAAGTTGACAAATGATAACAAAAGACCAAGCATCAATATGTAACAGGTTAAAGCAAATATTAATCCTAGGCAAATATGGAAAATAACAATAGGTTAGTGCAATTTGGATTTCTAAACCATACCGTATACACATTAAGGACCAGCTTTATTTTGTTGTTGCTTCCTTCTAAAGCAGCTGCAAGCACTTCCTTAGGGTGAATATAAGCCGAAAATGCAATAAGGCCAATATCTGAAAGTGGAGCCACCCATTTTGCAACATTTCTAGGTAGAAACCCAAGTTGAACGGAATCTAGAAGCAAGAGGCAAGTAAAGTAGAGAGTTACTTGAATAATATAAAAAGACCTGGTCTGGCTTTTGCCTTAAATCAGAAAGCAGGTGATTACCAGAAAACCAGAATTATTTTCTCCTACATGCACAGAAAGAATAAAATGAAATAAAAGAGCATGGGAGCCAAGAGATGCCTTCATTTGCAGATCAACTATTGCTAGAAAGATTTCGTAATCAACCATTGCTTACAAAAAATTTGAAGTTTATGTCAATTCTGTGTATGGCAAAAGCCTCATTAGCCAAACCTACTATATTTTAAGTTGCTTCACATAAACATATCCCTGAATACACTAAAACATCAAGAACGCTCTAACTTTCACATGCACTTGTCTAAAGTATTATACTTTTTCTTTGTTATGTCTGAAGTATCATATAGAAAAGAGTAGTCCAGTTGCTATCACAGTTCTGTGCGGAAATATAATATTTTATGTTCAAACAACAATTTACTTCTTCAAGAATATCTGGTGCTATAACTTTATGAAAAAATGCATGCAATTCTGTAAGTATTCTACATATTCACTTTCAGCAACATAATTAACTGAAATTCCATGAACTTTTTAATTTTGGGATGAAAAACCTAATCTTAATGGCCAACTGGTTCAAACAATCAGCTTAGCAAATGAACCAGCAACTCATCCAATCAGTCCCTTGAGCGGGTAGACCACAGGCCATGTTTGATATCTTTGCATTGAAGCATAAAGATACAGAATGTTATCATTTTTTAACAACAGATATAATGTGTTTATTTCATATGCATCAAATAAAGCAAGGGAAGACAACAAATATTCATCTCACGAATTATCTAACTTTCTTTGCTGCATTATCAGGATCAAGGCCTTCAATGACCTCATCTGAAAGTGTTACCAGTGTCATGCTTCACCGTTGCATAATTACTTGACTAACGGATTGCTCAGCGGAAGGTAAAATCTGACTTATAATAAAGCAATCTATTTCATTCATTTTGATGTTATCTTCCCCATCAAAATAGGAGAGAATAATAACCAGGAGGTCCAGGACTGAATAACCTGTAGACCTATTCAACCTAGAACCTCCAAAGTCATATGTACACAGCGAGACCACCAAGCATTTACGGGCTTGAGTACATTATAAAGACTTTCTCTTCAGTAATGGAGATCAATACATGATCAGTCTGGAAAAACAAAAGATATCTGCATATAACTGGGTGAAAGGTGAAAGCAAAATTGGAACAAACTTGTAATATCTTTCAGTTAGTTTAAATTAATGCTATTGCACCAAGGTCGTGTAGCATTAACTGTCTTAAACAGGGTAAGGAAGAAAAAATAATTGAACCAAGTGGCAGCATCTTCAGTAAGCTCAAGTAAAACTATTCCACAGAGGTTGTGCAACATTAATGGTCTTAAAGTGGGTGATAGTAAAGCTACATTCCTAGCAGTTAGAAACATAAGCATAAAGTAATGACCATTTTACCTCCCATGGAAGAGTCTTCTGGGTTAGGAACAAGCACACTCACAGCATTCCCATCAGCTGGTATATTTGCATCTCTCCTCAAAATAATCTCTGACATTCCGTCCATGTTCTCATGGCATTTTCCAAGAAATAATGCAAGTTTCTTCAACTGCTCTCCATTAGAGTCGGCCCGTGCACGATAAATATGGCTTAAACCAACTACAGATGCTTCAACAGAAGAAAGGAATTTCAGACCACAAGACCCTAGCTTGTGTCTTCTTCCCTGAGATAACAAAGGAATCAAATTTGCAAGATTCAAAGACTCAGTTTCATTTTCCTGAAGCATAACTCAGCAGGAAAAAAGAATAATACATGAAGGAACGACTTGATGTCCTCCTACAATAGGAACATCAGGCAGCAGAACAACTTAAATCAACATCTAATAACAGCTATATCCAAACTCAAAAATCCATAGAAGCTACATAAATTTCAAGCAATAATAACCAGCTGTGCTATCCTATAATATATATAATACCCCTGTGACTGATGATGGACTTGCAAGAAGTCATCAAAACCCTATTAATCTATTTGGTTCAAGGAACTTGATGTGAAAAGGAAAGTGCTCGGGCAAAGGATTCTATATCAAAGAGATTCACACCCCAAGCTCGTCTAATTGTCTACGATAAACAATACGGATAGCAATTGGAGGAGGTATTGGTTGTGTTGGAGTTGGAGTTGGAGAAGGAGTGAATAACTCTTTCTCAGGCATTTCTTGCGCTTTCTTTTCGTCACTAAATTCCTTCTACCAAACAGGTGCAGAAGGCAAATAACCAGGAATGCATGCTTGAGCCAGTCATGGGCACTAAGAAACTGGGACCAACATGAAATAAAGATCAAACAATAAAAGATAAAAAATTGACAGCATAGTGGTTAGAAGATTCTACATATTCACTGTTAGCATCCTGATAATACTAAGTGCGCACAATCAATTGAGAGAGAACAGCAAATACTCACAAGCAAGTGATTTTTTGGCTCATGTATAAAAGCCCTTCTCTGTGAATGAATTCCTGGGACAGAAGCAATCAAATATCCAGCAGCTCCTCTGAAATCGTATTTGATCAACTCCAAGATCCAATGAGCCTGGCTAGGTACATCAGATACTAACGACGACATAAATCCGGCCAAATGAGCAGCAAAATCACTTTTTGAATCTATATTAACTTCCCCATTAGATAATTGAGTGAAAAGAGAGAAACAATTGGGAGTACTTAATCGTGGGAAGTCCTGCCACCAGACTGTATTGGTAACATTATGCCACTGCAGAAATTCAAAGATTAAAATGGAATAAATTTTCATTGAACCAAGTATGTTGCAGAAAAGAATTAGAGCAAGATGCCTTCCTTAAAAAGTATATAGCGCCCAAGACAAATTTTCCACCGAAACAACATCATCACTCAGCCAGCAGCCAAGATTGCACAACCTTCAAACTACTGTTTGTATCTTTCCTTTGTTGGTTCTTTTGTATTTTACATTAGAAGACACAGATGTGATATTACAACAGTCCAAGTTGTTGCTTACATTAGATTCCTTAAGGCTTTTAAATTCAATGGGCGTCAAACAAACAAAAGGTGCATATCTTTCTCCAGTAATCTTATAAAAAGATAATGAGTCAAGAAGGAAACAATAACCTGATTCGCCACCAAATTTGCAGATGTGATAACAACACGCAGGCTATCTTCTCTTTGCAACACAAATAATTTTGGGTGATGGCAAGCAATGCCTAAGTTCTTTCGATCTCTATTAAAAGCTATAACTTCAGGAAATGGAGGATACCTATAATTATGGGGACACTACTTAATAGATTGAAGTTATCCTCAGCGAGCAGCAATTTCATGATCTGAAAAGTGGCAAAGTCTAATATGTAGCTTACACCAAAGTTAAGTTTGGAAAATCTGAGAATGGAACAGATGTTCTTTTATCAGGGTCCACACTCCAACACCTTTCAGCACTGTGAGAAGCAATTGTCACCGGTAGATTAGGAGGAATGTTGCAGTATGAAAGGAACCTAAACCAACACGGTTGAAAAGAAATGATCACTCATACAGCACGTAGCAAAGAAAAATCTGTGCATGATTGACATGCAGAAGGCAGAAGACAATAAATAGATTCTTTGTCTAAATAAAAGACTTGAGAATAAATTTGCGCAGCGAAACAACCTTGCATCAAAACTATTATGTTGCTTACCATAATATATCACTAGTAAATGTAGCAATAAATACTTGCTTGAGGTTTTCAATGGGATGAAAGAGCTCTCGCAATGATACATCATCACCAGTCTTCTCTACTTCTTGGCCCCGAAATTGTAGATGGTTCAAATAGAACTTCTTTCCTGGTGGCAGAATACATTTAGCATAGCTCTTCTCATCCAACTGGTCTCCACACTGAAAATAATCCCGCTCTTCCAGAGACAAACCACTAGGATAATCACTAGCAATAACACCATTCCCAATATCAATGCAACCTGCACACGATTGCCTTGCTATATCAGCATTTGAGGTGGTGCCAACATCAGAACATTTCAACTCAGTGTTCCGCTCGGGGACAACTATAATCTCTTTCCCGCGTTTAACATCACCGTTTTCAACAGTTTCAATTTCCCTTGAGTACACCCTTTTCCGGTTCCGACACCCACTTTGAAGCCCGCCATTCAAACAACCATTATCCAACAACAAAGCAGAATATTTCTTAAGTCCATTTCTAAAAGCAAGATCAATCCTCTTTCTCTGATCAAGAACAACACACTTGCGAATGTAAGACACAGGATCATCACTACATAATATATCTCTGCACCAACTCAAAAGTACACCTGTATCATCCATTAGTCTGTCACATCCCAATGCTAAACTAGCCTGTTCTGGATGCACACCACATGGATTTAACTGAATCAAACTTCTGTAATCAACCTCCTCCACAAAAGCAGTTTTTTCCACCAAAAATCCGATACTAACCCCCAACCCACAAACTTCCTCATTTCTGCAAATGAGACCAACCACATCACCGACCCCTACTTCAGCAACCCCACCAATTCTCACCCCATTCACAAAGACCCCATTCGTCGAAACTCTAGAAACAGAATCACTACATACACTGTAATCAAGAAACAAACCATCCGACAAATAAATCTTCTTCTCCAAAGAATCAAAGTACAACTGGCAATGCCTTTTACTAACTCTACGGTCACTAAAAATAAAATCACAAAACCTCAATTTGCGGCCAATGGTGTAGGGTTTGTGGGGTTCCAGACAAAGGGATTTGCAGAATTGACCGGTAGATCCTGAAATTAGAGGGAGGCCAAGGGTTTTGATATGCAAAACTGCTTTTTTAACAGTGTTTCTCCTGGGTTTCTTCCCAGGTGGTACAAGACATTTGAATTGCTTCTGCCTTTCCCTTTTGGCTTGGAAAGAAAAGGAAGAATCTGAAGAAGTGTTCATTTACAAACAACTCCACATAATTAAAGTGGAAAGAATCAGTGAAAGAACTAAGCCGCTTAGATTTATTAATGGAGAAGAACAGAGAAATTTTCTCCAATAAATGAGAAATCAAATCAAAGAACAAAAATGAAGAAGGAAGGTGAAAGTTGAGATTTTCCCTCCAACTGCGTATTTATATTTTCCTCTTTGGGCTTATGGATCTGAATTTGGGTTGGGCCTTATATAAATAAGAAGGGCCCAATACTTATCATAAACCAATGCTTTTCCATAATAGTCATGAGATTCTTTTTTTTTCCCCTTAATGATAAGATGGGACTCGAACTCATAATTTTTTAGTCATGAAATCTCAACTTCGTCAACTCAACAGAATCTTATCAATCATAAAATTGTATTTACTTGCATGGAAACTTGAACTTATTAACTCAAATCTTGAGTAAATTACAACAGGCTCTATTTAAAATTTTTGTCACAATTATAATTAGCCCCTCATTATTTGTAAAATTACAAATATTCTCAGAATATTAATAATCGTCTAACAAATACCTCCACATGACAGCCGTTGTAGGGAGTATTTTGTTAGATTCTTCTAAAAGCAAATGGGACTATGGGAGTATTTATAATATTTCGAAATAATTATAACAAAATTCAAGAGACCATATTGTAATTTACCCATAAATCTCTTATATTTGGATTGATGAATTTGGGTTAAGAATTTCAAATCCATAATATAAACCCACCACAATTGTTTGGATAATTCTATATTTCAAATGATTTGAAATTCTTCAATTCTCATTTTAAACTACTTTCAGTAACATTACAATGAATTTCAAATTGAGTCATTAAAAATTCTTTTTTTAAATTTCTGATTTAAATATAAATCTATCCATCCTAATAAGTTATTATATATAAAAAAATATAGTTTATTTTATAAATATATGTATTAAATGAAATTTAAAATTTTAAACAAACAAAATATATTTTATTAATATTACCCATGGGGAGGGCATTGGACAAGCCCCTAGGCCTAACCTAGACACCTCCAGCCCAATTCCATTAATGTGGTCTACTTAAGTTGACAAAAACTATAGATACTCTCAACTCTTTTTTTGTCACACGCTTTTACTCGACTGTATTTATTATACACTTATTATTTTAAGACTAACTTGTCTAATTCAAGCATCGAAAGGCTGCGACATAAAACTAGCCCGTATTTTTTTTTTATCATGATTTGTAAGTGTATGATTCGAAAATTACCAATACACTTAAAATTGAATTCCCAAGAACGACGATCTTGATCAAGATAATCTCTTATTTCATGTGAACATCAATTTGCTTAATATAGAAAAGAAAAAGATCTCTAAGACTATTCATATCTTTGAAAATCTTTTATTTCTATGTAAATTTTATAATAAAACTTTGTACAGACATACACACATATGTGTGAATTTAGGACAAGTTGATTTCTTGTTGTACATTGACGTCCAACTTGTCTATTTCCTTTTTGGACTTGGGCACTAATAAAAAACAAAGAAAACCCAAAGAAGAATTTCTATGTTTGTTTTCATTTTCAAGTTGTTTTTGAAACGAGTCAAAATATATTCAATATTTGTCATCATTTACAAACACCTTATTTAGGTGTTTTTAATTGTTTTTAGCATAAATACATACACATATACATATATAAAAATATATATATACAAAAGACATGATTTGACAATAAATAGTAATTTTTGTCTCCCAAAACACAACATTAAACATTCAATATGTACTTATTTTAAATTATTTTCAAAAATAAATTCAAACATACATACTATCTCTAACACACACTTATTTATTAACAAAACACTCGAAAAACGAATTCAAACACTATGAATAAATGTTTTTGAATTTTGATCACACAGACTTGTGATGATGATGCAGCAAATCTGGTTTGAAGCTTTGCTTTTACACACAGAACAGTAACTCCATATATTGGGTGTAAACACATCTGCTTTGCGACGGATGATGTCATTCCAGTATCTTTTTAGGGAGTGTTTGGCTAATCATTTTAAAAAACATAGTATAAGTTCACATGTCTTGTACGATATTTTTAGGGTTTTTAAGGATTTATCAACTCATCCAAACACCCTCTTAAGTTGATTTAAATAAGAGCAAGTTGATATGTAATCATAGAAGTGTCGTCATTATTTAAGTTTGACGCTTTATGTGAAAATATGATTAAATAAAAAATAGTATAGCACGTTTTTTTCAGCAAGCTTTGTGTGGAATTCAAAATCTTGGAATAAAAGTTTAATCAAAATCAACTGCAGAAGAAGTCTTGGGCGACTCTTGGTGGTCTAAAAGGAGGGACGTTAATTAGTGATGCACACGGGTTGAACTCGAGTCGAGTTTTTGAGCTTTTTATTAATAATTGGGATAATATATTTATATTTATACAAACTATCTTTGTCTTTTCAAAAATTACAGAAACCACTCATCGCAACCATTAAACCCTAAAAATGCCTTGTTGACCCAATCAAACTTTAGTTTAATTTTGGGATGATTATATTTACACCCTTCACTTATTGTCTTTTTACACAAACCATCCCTATTTTTTAAAAAATTACAAAGACCACCCCGAATAGCCTTTTAAATCCAAAAATTTAAAATAATTTAAATTTAAACTAAAAATTAGCATAAATAATAAAAAAATATCGGGTCATATTATTCATCTCCATAAATATTATTTTGACACCTTATCTACCTTTTGATAATTACAAAATACCCCTAAGGATATTTCTATTATTAAAAAATTAAACAGAGTATGTGGTATGTCTTTCAGTTTATGTGAATTTATTATAATTTATTTTATTAATCTTAATGAAATTGGTGTATTTATAATATTAATGTATTGATTGAACGGATCTCTTCAGAATCGAGTTTCAAGGTGCACAATGGGTCAGGTCAGTCCAGATCGGCATGGACCAACATGAAAAACCCTGGCCCAGGACCCACCCACTATTGTTTATGGCCGGTCTTGAGTTGGTCATGTACCTCTAAGTGGGCCCCAATTTCGTTCTTTTTTAAACCCAGGTCCAGCCCATGAACCAACGGATTGAGACCCAGACCAAGCCCACATTAAGCCCGAATGTACTTGTTTTAGTTTTTTATTGATATTGAGGTTTCTTATGAACAATTACTTAAATTTATAATTGTCTTATGAAATAAATAAATAATAAATTAAATCACACGAAAATTTATATATAAAAAAATGATATAATATTTTTGTTTAAAAAAAAAGGCCCAACAGGCCCGGCCAATGACCAAGTGGTCCTAGGCCACTTAGCTAAGCTTGTTCCAGATATTGATTCCTGGGGGATCGGTCGAAGACCGACCTGGTCCCAAGCGAGCCTGAGCTGAACCAATTCATTTTTTTTATTTGTTCAGTCCAGTCATGGGTTGGGTTGGCCTAGCCCGGCCCATTATGCATCTCGAATAGAGTCTTTGAGACTTTTTTTATTTGAAGTATTTCGAAAATTAGGTCACTATATATACACGATTGAAGTTAAATGTATTTGATTTTGATCAGTCCACATGCGAAGACAACTGATTTGTGACCGTTCTATATTAATTCAATTATTTTAGGGTAAATTACAAAGACTTCACTAAAAATTGTCACAATTATAACACTTATTTGTTATTTGAAAAATCACAAATATACCTTTGGAATTAACAATCGTCTAATAAATACCCCTGCAATGGGCTATTATGAGGGGTATTTGTTGCACAACTATTAATTTTAGGGAGATCTTTGTAATTTTTTAAACAATATAGGGGTATTAGTAATTATGACAAACCTCATAACCACCCGTTATAATTTATTCATTATTTTATTCTCTTGTATTTTTAGAAATGTTGCAAGTAGATATGTTACCTCATAATGAGTTTACGAAATGTTTGCAAAAACTTAAATTAAGTGCATTTTAAATTATAGCTTAAATGAAGCTAAATAAAGGTGTTTGAAAATACAACTTGTGCTTATATTTCTCTTAAGTTAAGCAAAGATAGGGTAAAAGGTGTAGGCTGGTGAGAATGTGTTTATTGCACCATAAAGACATATGTAAATAAGTTGAATTTCCTCATAGCTTCTTTTAGCTATAACTAATATTTTAGTCATATTCGCAAATATCATGATTAACAATCGTCATACGATTGTGGTCAATAACTATTTACTGCCGCTATCTATTTTAACTATGACAATTAGCCATAATTAAATATTTAATTTTTTCTACTATATGAAGAGTTATGAAACCTCAAATTTATCACAAAATCAAAGTCCTGACCAGTTATGTCCTCATTGCATATGGCAAATAATGCATAGAAAACAAAATTGAGTTGGAATGCTGAGGGTAAATTACATTTTTGGTCCTTATACTTTGGATCAAAATTGATTTCAGTTTCTAGATTTTTCAAGATCTGAATTTTGTTCCTAATTTTAATTTTATCATCCGTTTAACATTCTCATATAATAATTTAATAAGTACTTATAAAGAGAAAAATATAATAATATTAACCTCTCTCTCTATGTATATATATTATATTTATTCCCTCATAAGTACAAAAATATATATGGGAATGTTAAATGAGAGGCAAAATTGAAAACTTATATATATTCTTTTTGTCTACGTTAGTATTTTCCGTCCAAACCCCAACATAATGGTCAGGTTTAAAAATAAAAATTCAAAAGGGGAGTGAATGTAATTTTTTAAAACTTTTTTAGAAAAAAAAAATATAATTTTGTATTCTTAGAGGGGGTCTAAGTGTGATGAACCCTTTTCACAAATTGTTATCATTTTGGTTCTTAAACTTTTCAGGACACGGTTTTGATCTCGAATCTTTACAAATTATTACGATTTTCGTCCATTCGGTCCCTCCTTAACATCTCTAAACTCAATTTTAACGGTTACACAAATTGTAATAATTTGTACAAATTAAGAACCAAAATCGAGCTTCAAAAAATTAAGGACCAAAATCGATTTTAATCTAAAAGTATGATGTACCCAAATATAAAAGGATAAAAATGAAAATTACCCTGTAAAATATTTCAAAGTCTTTTGTGGGGGCATTCACACCTCATATACATTACATCCCTCCACAACCAGGGACAAGGAATATTGACCCCACCCATTCTGTGTATAATAAAACTTCACCTATTTTACTTACACTTTCAGTTCTACTATGATATCAACATCTCAATAAATCAATCAATATATATATATATATATATATATATAAATTTAAAGCAATCAAGCTATGAAAAAAATAAATTATATGTTCATATAAAATGAGATAAATATTCATACATTCAATCAAATTCGATTTCATGATCTTGTTGAATTGAAAACTTCGTACTTACACGTAAAATCTCAAATTTAACCATTAAACTAAGACATCAATGGTCTCAACCACGAGATTAGCTCTATTCCATCTTCTATTCCCACTATAAGAAAAAAGGGAATCAGAGATGAAAATTTAGAGACGGAATTAAATTCGTCTTTATCAAAGATGGATTTAGATATCGATTTTTTTTATGAGAAATTATTAATAATTTTTATTTTATAAACGGAATTAGAAACGGATATAAATTTCGCTATACCATCGACATACACGCGTCACGTGTATAAGAATGATATTATATTTTTTAATTTAGAAAAAAGTTTATACATGTGAAATATATATTTTAAATAGAGTAAAAAATGAAATAATTTTTGCAATAAAAAATCCGATTCGATCTCAACCACACCATCATGTTCGTAACCCCTAAAATTTTCTTTTCTTTTTCCCCTTCAAAGGGTAAGTGGCTTACTTCAACATAAGCTGTCAAAAATAAGTTGCAATTAAATTAAATATATATATTATTTAAACAAAATCAAGGGCAATCATTGAGTATCAACTTTTTTTTTACTGAAGATTTAGTCAAAATTAGACTAAATTAATCAACACCTAAGTAATGATAATCATCATTTAACAAGCTGACGACTAATGAATGATGTCTTAGTATAATAGTTAAAGTTGAAGTCTCATGAACAAGTTCAAAATCATGGGTTCGAATTTATTGGACTTGTGAGTGTTTGTTCAACTTTACATGAGTTTATTGTAATTTGTTTCATAATATTTAGTTTTATTAAGATATTGATCGAATCATGGGCAAAATGCTTTTTTAGTCCCATAAAATAAGAGCAGAATTTGTTTGGTACCATAACTTTGGCAGTTGTCACTTTTTAATCATGTATTTTTAGTTCCAAGAAGCCACGTACATTGTAGTTTTGGGATAAAGAGGCGCTGTAGTTTTGGGACTAAAAAAGCCAAAAATTACATTTTTTAGGACTAAAAAGATGTAATTTTATGTTTTATAGAACTAAAAGTGTCACCTGTCATAATTGTGGTTAAATATAAAATCTTATGGCTTCTACTAAAAAATTATTTTATTTAATTCCAAGTTTAATTTCCACTGTAAAAATGATGGATTTTTTCCTATCTTATGTACGTACAGGTTCGCAAGTTATGATAAAATAATACTATCAGTCGTGATTAAATAAATCAATGTGAATAACTTACATAATTAATATTTATTATAATTTTAATTTTATCATAGTTTTTGTTTGTGGTTAATACTTTGGAATTATCTGCTGATAAAAAGCAGTCAATAATCGTTGCATAATTATAATTAATTACATTTACTATGATTTTTCACTTTAATTGTTGTAATTAAATATAACAAGCAATCATATTTCTTATGGTCTCTTTAGGAGTTTCATTAAAGTTAATTGAAAATATTAAATTTTTGCAAATAATATTTTCGATCATCTACATACTATAAAATTATTCTCATAAATTTTGAGCTGAACCTAATAAATATTTTAAAAATTATTGAAATAATTTATTATTAACTACAAATAGATAAATAAAGAAATAATTTTACTTTTTTATAAAATTATAAATACACTCTATAAAACTATAGGTATAATTATAATTACACTCTTAGTGCTAACACTCCTCAAAAACATTACGCACTAGATTAGCTACAATTTAATTAATTATGAAGTAAAATCATGGTATATAATTATTATTAACTATGATTAAACAAAAATTGGTGCAAAAACTTAAATTATCCATAATAAAAATTGTTTTTGCCGTGACTGTGAGTTATATCAAATATTTTGCTATGGCTTTTAGTTGTCACTAATGTTTTAGTCACATTCGTAAAAATCACGGCCAACTATCGTTGTGTGGCTGCGGTCAATGTACAATTAATTATGGATATTTATTTTTAAACATGTCAAATAACCATGGTTACATATTAAATTCTTCTAGTAATATTAACACCCGTCAGGGAGCGTACCTGTAACTTTACAAAAAAATATATGTCTTTGTGTATCTACATCTAATATTAGGGAGCGTCAATGTAATTTATCCTATTACAAAAGGTTGTATGTTTGAGTTCCATCAATGTGTAAGAATTGATTTACTTTAATCCTACTTTTTTATTTATTGCAATAGTAATTGTAAATTAATTTTAAATATATGATATTGATAATTGATATATATTAATTATTGACAATTGGAATTTATGGTATAATTGTACGATTTGTTGAAAAATAGTGAGTAATCTTATTCTGATCAGATTAATCATAACAAGTGATTGGTTACGACGTGCGATGCATAACAAATTCGTGATATACGGGTAATGGTTGGTGCGCGACTCAATTATCATCCAATCGTGTCTAATCAACCGAATAGATGTGTCTTCTAATTAAATCATGTTTTGTTGTTTCTCAAAGTTTGTAATGTTGTTATTTTGAATTTGTAAGTCGTTGTATTATGAGATACAAATTGTCATTTTCCTTAAGCACCAGAACACAATATACACAAATTTAGAGGTATAACGCTCTTGCTTTTCGGTATATACGCGTCGGGGGTTGACCGGCTACCGGTTTGTACTATCTTGTCTTGCAGTGTGTGTGTTGTCCAGAGGTGAAAAGTCAAAGTCAAACCTCAACAACATTTAATATACTTATCATTAGTTGGTCAATCCTTTCATACATTTCCCAGTCATACTCTAAAAAGCTATACCCCAAAAGGAAATATTTAATATTACTTGCTCTATTTTGACTTTGAATTTCTCCTTTGAATATTTTTATTTATAATAATTGTTATTTTTTTTGGGGGGTTTGGGTTTGGGGTACAATTCGACTCGATGATTGCATAATTTGTTGTAAGATGATTGATTTAGAAAAAAAATAATAATTATAACGTTCGAGTTCACAGTTTGCACTCAAAACGTATATTTAGTAAGCTTAATCACGTGATTTAAATACTTGAAAATCTAACTTACCGTATACTGATTGTATATATAATGATTAATGTAAATATATAGGGCAAGCTAATTTTACAAAATATTTCGATTTTGGTTTCTAAATTTTTTGAGGCATGATTTTGGTGTCTAATCTTTACAAATAATTATGATCTTAGTCCATTCGGTTCCCTTTAACTTAACATCTTTAAATTCTATTTTAATTGTTGGGCTAAAATCGTAATAATTTTATAAAAATTAGGGACCAAAATCATGTTTCAGAAAATTTAGAGATCAAAATTAATTTCCAAATATATATTTATAGATAAGTAATTTAGGTTAGAAAAATTCAAATTTAGTATGAAATTTGGAATATATACAAATATATAGTATTTAGGTGGTGAAGATTGGAGGAAGAAGAGAATTACAACCAAGTCAACGTCATGCAGAGCTGAAATTTAGGATATCTTTTTTTTATTATTATTAATACTGTAGGCTGAAATTTAGATGTTGTTATTTGTCACATTAGTGCTGCCAAGAATTGAATCTGGAAGCTCGCTCGAAATTGGAGATTCACCTACCGCCACTTTTTCAATAATTTCAATTTCGACCTAACTTTTATTCTGAAATATATATATATATTTATATATATTAATTGTTGTAATATTTCAACCTAATTTATGATATTATCGACACGACAAAAGAATTGATTATTGGTGTTAA
Organism: Sesamum indicum; assembly: GCF_026168435.1. Classification (NCBI taxonomy): domain Eukaryota; kingdom Viridiplantae; phylum Streptophyta; class Magnoliopsida; order Lamiales; family Pedaliaceae; genus Sesamum; species Sesamum indicum. The sequence goes on from NC_142659.1 coordinate 20,909,634, forward strand.
AACAATGTGAAGTTATTCTTGTGGGGCCTTTAAGAGACGGCTCTAGACATTTCAAAGGAGTGTTTAGAGTTCTCGAAAGGTATGAGAACCTGACGGGCAGTGTAGGGTCAGGATGACCTATGTTGGGTGCAAAAGCGACCGAGAGGCTCCGTATGACGCACAAGGTTGCTCCACGGGTGCGAGATATTAAGGGCAACAACTCTCGTGCGAATGAGTGATCGAGACAAGCACTCCAAGACCTTGTGATCCAACTCATGGCACGCGCTATCGAGTTATAACCGTCCATAGGTGTCCGTTGGCTAAGATAAGCGGTTGTGGGGCGACGCCGCACTGTGGGCATATTATGAAGCCACGCTGAAAGGTAAGAAGGCATGTCGAACATGCCGTGTGGGATCAAGGCAGGATGTCGGCATATTAAAGGAGCCTCGAACTTATGATGCGGTCTTACTCGGGCGAGGCATAGAAGACGGCCATGACGAAGGCATGCACCGAGGATACCCCGAGTGTGCATTGGGCATGAGACGGGCATTGCGGGCTCATGCGGGGCTAGTCGAAGGGCTGAGATGTAACCTGAGACCCCGCACGGGCGAAAAATATATTCCGCTACGAGACAAAAGAGTACGCCCATGACACCATGTCATCTAAAAATTTCATTTATTGGAGACAAAATCATTCGATATTAAGATCCTGACACGCGCATGAAATCTTTCCTTAATAATACGTGTTGATTATATATAGTTATATGATATTGATGATTAATATATGATGTTATAATTGTCGGTTGTTGTTACATATAAATATTTGATATTAATGATTATAATCAATTTATTTAAAATAAATAAATAATATTAATTCGTCACGTTCACTTAAAAAAAAATAATAGAAAAAATGCAATTTTTGCTGGTGTCCAATTGCCCATTACTATAACTGCATGCACCTAACTTTGAAAGCTACATTACTCGGTTCTAGAATTCCATTGAGAAAATTATCCAAAAAATAAATATTTTCCTTATTTGAATAATTCTTTTATTTTTTTTAATTTAATAGTAAGGTTCAAACATATGATATAAAATTAAGATAAACATTGTATAATAGCTAATTAAAATATACACGACAAATATTATCATTGAGTTGGACGTTATTATATTACACAAGGAGAGCAATTAATTTACGAATTATTGCACGTTGGGACAAGTCCAAAATTTTGAATGATGTACTTGTTCATTTCAAATCGGAAAAAAAAAAAATACATCAAAATGTTTTCCTTTTTTACAACTTGCAGTTGGTATATTCATCAAATTTGAGACGGATAAGTCCTAAGTTCCTAACCCTGAGAATAGTTACACTATGAATTTTAGTATTTGAGAGCCGTAAAATAAGGAACAATTACACTATTTTTTTTTTCCTCTAAAATTTAGTATAATTAATTGTAAATCCTTGTCATATGAAAATTATAACGAGTATTCCTAATGTTTATTTTTGTTTAATAAATATACTCATTCGTTAGTTAAAATACATTGAATTTGCTAATAGTAATAAAAAAATTGACTGAAAATTTATATTTACCCCTTATTGACTTATTACTGATATGTTACAGATGAAACAAATCTTTTTTGGTCAAACAACCCTGATATATCTTCACACGCTTTACATGTGAGGAGATATATCTTCAATCTTATAAGGGTATTTTGATTGTAAAAAATTTGTTTGATTTGCATAAATGAGGAATAAGTCAATCAAAAGTACATAGAATTTTTATTCACTTTCTTTTTGCTAATATCAACAAATTCGATAAATTTGGACTAACAGATGGATCTATATATTAGATAGAAATAAATGCTAAGAATAACAAATGTTATTGCAAACTACAAGTAGTTTATATGTAATTACAACAAACCTCAAAAGAGGGCATTGTAATTATTCTTTATAAATAATGATACTATACGTACATAATACACCGGAGAATACACATCAACATGGTTGGTCCGGTAGAATTAAGAGTTTAATTTTTCACCTAAATATCACAAGCTTGAACCTTATTGAAAGTCACGTGGGTGAATCATGGGTTAGCGACAGCTAGCCCTTAATATTTGATTCAATGAAAGTTGATGTTGGTAAAAATACGATGACCAAGTTCAACAATGTCTGAACGAATTTTGAATAAAAATATATATTGTAACAGTTAAGTTTCATTATTTAAGACAGCCACAACGAGTTCATCCCGCCTACCCTTTCTACTCATGAAAGATTAATTATATATAATGAAGAAAAACATCGTGACTCAATTTATTAATCGTTCCAATTAATTCCAAGAAAATTATGCACATAGTTATAAGTTAAAAAATTCTTAATCAGAAAAATCGTTTTTGCACTTTGGTATCTAAACTTTTTTTTTTGTCAATTTATCATGTCAACTTTGCAAAATTTACACTTTGCTATATAACAGTTCTTTTTGTTCTTTTTTCTGCATATGTGGAAATATCACATCACATAACCACTTAAATATCACATGGGCCCCGCATGCAATGATTTTTTGATGAAAAACTTAGGAAAAAAAACAGTTATAAATGATAATGCGCAAAATTTTATAGAGTCGAGATCGTAAGTTGAAATAAAAAAAAAAAAAAAAATTAGACGCCAAGGTGTAAACATGGTCACAGTTTAGATGGTAAACTGTAATTAACTCAAAAGAAAAACCTTCTATACTCACAATCAACACTTAATGATACCGCTGCCGTAATTTTGAAATATCAATTTTATACTCCTAATTAGATAATTGTAATTATTTTTTTAACACCAATATATTAATTCTTTTGTTGTTTTGATAATACCTTCAGTTGGTTTTCTTTTGTTTATTTCTTCTTCTTTTCTTGAAAATGTGATTTGTTAATTTAAATATTTTACTTTTTTATAATATATTATAAAATATGAAATATTATTTATTATATGTACACATAAAATCACTTTCCAAAACGGTTAATTATGAATAAAAAAAATACATCCTTGTTTTTTTTTTTCCCACTTGCATTGGTGTTGAAATTTGGGATTAAATCAATCCCTATCCCATATAATAATTAGAGTATGAAATTCCAATTTTTTGTGATTTAATCCGTCAAACGTAATGATAATATATCAAAAGTGGGAGGTTGGGACTTTGGTGGATAAGTCCAAGATAGAGAAATCAAAATCGCCCACTTTTCCAAACACACGACTTTAGTTCAAATCTGAATTCAAGAAAATGAAGTGGTGACAACTGACAACTTTGATCATCCGACATCCTGTTCCACAAAATACCTGCACAGTAATCTAAACGAATGACTTCCCAATAACAAATGTTAAATAAATAATCATTTCAATTATTATTATTTTTAATGATTATTAAAATAATTTTTTTAAACTTTTTTCCCGATAATTTACCACTAATTTTTTAAAAGTAAAAAAAATATAAAGATATTCAGAAAGTCTCTTTTTCCATCTTATGTTTTTCCAAAAAAATTTAAAATGAATAGACTTCGATATGATATTTATTCATTTTGATGTTGAAAAATTCGAGTTGGCGATACATTGATACACAAAGGTTATATTTAATTATATAAATATTTATTATTTTTTATAAAATTACGAGTACATCATTTGTTGTGGTTGTATTACAAGTACACAAACAATATTTTAGTATACCACCTGAAGTAAATAATAGAATCACCGCTTTAGGAAGTGTACCTGTAATTTATAAAAGATAATGGGATAATTACATGTACACTCCCTGATTTATGGTCCGTTTATGCAAATTACTCCTATTTTTTGTTTAATTACATAGATTACCCCTGACAACAAAACAATAGGGATAATTTGTGTAATGGTGCTAAAGTTTTTAGGAGTGCGTGTGTAATTTTTTGAAAAAGTAATGCATGATTTTTGTAAGTGATATTACTATTTTGATGAGTATATATGTAATTATCTAAAATATATGGGTGATTGTGTGCAAATAAACTATAGATCAAGGGATGTAAATGTAATTATCCCAAAATAATTAATACTTGTGTATTAGATTTAATAATATGGGGGTGTCGATGTTATTTATTTTAAATTATAAATGTTATTTTTTTTATTTTACCGGTTATTGACCACTAAGCCTCAAAACTTAAAAGATACAAAAATATTTAGAAACTCTATTTTTCTTTTGTTTAATTTTTAAAAATCAACAAAATATTTCAAACAAAAATATCAGAGATGGGCCCACTGTATCCGCGTTATCGGGTGAGTGCGCGCCACTGAACCGGGCCTCCCCACTCCCTCGAGTTTCCTGCAGTAGCTATCGTTAGCGCTACCCCACCCACCCACTACCACATTTTGTTGCAAAATCCAAATTGTAAGGTAAATATGCAATATACACACAGGTGATTGTGACGGGGAGTTCAATATTTTTAGTTTTTTATTTTACATAATTTTTAGAATGATATTAAAATCGAAATAAATTTGATATGTTTAGTCTTCTGTTTTACTTGATTATTAAAATTATCTAAAATTAAGAATATTTGGCACATTAAATTTATCAAGTTTTTTCAGTTTTTTTGGATCATTTTGAAATTTCAGTGAAGCATAGAACTATATGTTTTTGGTTTTTTTCAATTGAAAATCTCGTAAAGCAGATGACTAAAATATTGGACCTTATATTATTTGGGACTAAAAATATAATTTTGTCAGGAATCAACACACATGTCAGAATGCACGTTTACCTTCATAAAATGTAACTCGAGCACATACTGTATCTATAATCACATTCGATCTTAACCACCGACCACATCAATTTATAGTAGTTGATTATGGATATGGCGCTAAAATTTTTTATTAGAAGATTGAAGAATATTTAGGATGTAAAGTTTGTTTAGTACTCAAGTGAAATACGTAAATAGGTCAAAATTTACCACATGCAGTGTGCTTTGTATGTATGTCGATCAGATAATATTGAAATCAAATTATACAAAAATATGAAACATAATACTAATCAATAATTAAAAAAGAGACAATTTACATCAGTATTTTTTGATATATGATCTATTTATACAAATTATTCATACTTTTTAAAAATTATTCTCATAAAAAAAGTCAACATTATTAATACAAATCACCGATTCTTTTCAAAAAAGTATACATACACATCTCAGAAATATCAATATTATTACATAAGTTATTCCTAATTTTTACTATCATTAATGGTTTTTTATAATTATGCAAAAAACCTGAATTAATCTATATAAATAGATCATATATTAGGAATGCAAATGTAATTATTCGTAAAAATAAAAAATAAAAAATTCAAACTCGATCATATATATATATGACATAAATCCAAGAGTATAAGAACATAAAATTAACGAAAAGGGAATTAATATTTAATACATTCACAAATCTCGGAAAGCAAATAATATATTTAATTAGAAAAAGTTGATAATTTCTTCACCGAACTGTCAACTGATGCAGGTGGACATGGTCGTCATGTAAAATCCCGCGTGCGGGACGCAGAAATCCAGCCCACATCGTCTCCACCAAACACCTCACTGCATGTACACCCACCACTCCTCAAATTCTTACTGCAATCGGATCCGATCCATCCAAATCAATTATAAAATTAATATGATACATTTATTATATGATTGATCACTTTTATTAAATTATACACAAAATATGTTATATGTATATTGTATTTACCATATTAATTTGTCTAAATCGGACAAAAATTCAATTTAAATTAAAATTTTCAAGGTGGGACAGAGCAGCTTGTGTTATTTATTGACTGTCTTAATCTTAATTAGTGCAATTAATGATGATAAACATTCATATTAGACGAGTTTAGTTCCCGAAGAAGGTGTTTGGAAATTTCCACATCTTTTTCCTAGTGATTATTAAATATTAGGCCCACCCCAAAGATTTGATATTGATTAAACAAAGTTTCCAACTAAACTTTCACTAAGCTATGTATTATCCACTAGAGTAAAAAGTAAAATTAACCTAAGTTTTTTTTAATGAATATTGTGGTATAATAAGCTATTTTTTTAATAAGGTAATATCAAATATTTATAAATTATTTATTTTGTAAATTCTCATCCAAATCGAGTCTAATCAAATATAAATTTATTATATTATATAATAAGTACAATACATATGCCTAATGATTGATATACAGTTTAGGAGAAATGGCATGATAAGTGCATCACACTTACTTTGTGATTAGTTTGATTCGATCGAACCTGATTTGGATAAGAATTTTGATCACGTAACTTAGATGGTTTGTTGTTTTTATCTTTTAACTTTATAAAGTAATATGTTGGTCCTATATTTTTTAATACGAGTAATATATGTATGCATAAAATTCATACACAATACGCACATTTCTGCCGCGGAATTGCATGACACAATCAACCCACCTTCCCCGTCAAACCTCCCCATTACCCCTCCTATCCTATTTCTATACGTTTATATATATATATATATATATATATATATATACATCTAAGTTCATTACCTCCATTTCTTCTTACACAGAGCAGAAGAAATTAAGGTTGGAAGACTCGGTAAGAACGAGGCAGACAACAATCCAAGTAAAAGCACAGAAGAAAAGCCGCTTCATTTGAGCTGCTTTTTTTGATTTTTTTGCACTACTTTGAAGCTTATAATCAAGAAGTTGGCCATTGCTTTGTAGAGTTGAAATGCAGAATCCGGAGAGTAAGCACCACCACCACCACCACCACTCCGACACGGAGATTGTCGCCGGCGACAGGACTTCCTACAGCGGGCCGCTAAGCGGGCCCTTGAACAAGAGGGGTGGTAGAAAAAGCGCCCGTTTCAATCTCCCGGCGGATCACTCCTCCGGAGCCTCTCCCGCCGCCGATGACTACGTCGAGATCACTCTTGACGTGCGGGATGACTCGGTGGCTGTGCACAGCGTCAAGACTGCCGGAGGCGGAGAGGTGGAGGACCCGGAGCTGGCGCTGCTGGCCAAGGGCCTGGAGAAGAAGTCCTCCTTCGGGTCATCCGTGGCGAGAAATGCTTCGTCAAGAATCAGGCAGGTGTCGCATGAGTTGAAGCGTTTGGCTTCCCTCACGCGCCGCTCTCACCCTGCTGGGAGATTCGACCGGGCGAAATCCGCCGCGGCGCACGCCCTCAAGGGGCTCAAGTTTATCAGCAAGACCGACTGTGCCGCCGCCTGGGCCGGGGTGGAGAAGCGGTTCGACGAGCTGACAGCCACCACCAACGGCCTTCTCCATCGCTCACTTTTTGGTGAATGCATCGGTAAAATCCTTCACCACCATTGACCGATTCAGCTTTTCTCCTCACAATCTCAATTCAAGTTGAATAATTATTCAACAACAATTCGGATTAATCCTGCAGGTATGAACAAAGAGTCCAAGGAATTCGCCGGCGAGCTCTTCGACGCTCTTGCACGGCGGAGGAACATCTCCGGCGACTCCATTACTAAAGCACAGCTGAAGGAGTTCTGGGACCAAATCTCCGATCAAAGCTTTGATTCTCGGCTTCAGACTTTCTTTGACATGTAATTAACAAATCCAAAGAATTAATATTTAATCATAATTAATTATACCTTAATCATCAATAATTAAATTATTTTTTTTGCAGGGTCGATAAAGATGCTGATGGCAGAATAACAGAAGAGGAAGTGCGTGAGGTACGGATCAGCTTTTTTTTTATTTTAAATTTCTTTGAATTATTAAACTATGTTTAATTTTTGTTTGATATTATGTTCAGTGAATGTATGGGCATCACATTGACTTCCCTTGTCTGATAATAATAATTAGCTGTCTAATTTCATGCAATTATGTAACGGAAAACATTATTATTTGCAGATTATTACATTGAGTGCTTCAGCCAACAAGCTGTCGAATATTCAGAAGCAGGCAGATGAGTATGCAAGATTGATCATGGAAGAATTAGACCCCAACGAGCTCGGTTACATTATGGTACGTACGTGATTACATCAATCGTTACAAACTAGTTGTTAATTATCAAGAACTCAACAAAACTAACGATCAACGTTGTGGAACGTCAGATAGAGAACTTAGAAATGCTGTTGCTGCAAGGGCCGAGCCAATCGGTCAGGGGTGGTGAGAGCCGGAACTTGAGCAAAATGCTGAGCGAGAAGCTTAAGCCGACGCAAGACCACCCCATAAAGAGGCGGTACAGAGATTTCAAGTACTTTTTGATGGACAATTGGCAGAGAGTTTGGGTGATGGCTCTGTGGATTGGAGTCATGGCTGGTCTCTTTACTTACAAGTACATTCAGTACAAGAATAGAGAAGTGTTTGGTGTTATGGGCCATTGTGTCTGCATGGCTAAGGGAGCTGCCGAGACTCTTAAGCTCAACATGGCTCTCATTCTGTTGCCGGTTTGTCGGAACACCATCACCTGGCTTAGGAACAAGACCAGGCTAGGCGTGGCCGTTCCGTTCGATGACAACCTCAATTTCCACAAGGTAATTAGTTGAATCTTTCTATATAGTTTTGTCATGAAAAGGGACTTGAATTAGTCTTACTAACGAAAGCTCGATGATTAGACAAAATTTGAATTTAAAATAGAGGATTTAGACTGCAGACTCCTAATTCTTGATATACACAAAGAATGCAGCCTAAATAATGTTTGTTCATGCTGCAGGTGATCGCTGTGGCGATTGCGTTAGGGGTGGGAATACACGGGATCAGCCATTTGGCGTGTGATTTCCCTCGGCTGCTACATGCGACCGAGGAGGAGTACGAGCCGATGGAGGAGTTCTTCGGGGAACAGCCGACGAGCTATTGGCACTTTGTGAAGGGGTGGGAAGGGGTGACGGGGATTGTGATGGTGGTGCTAATGGCCATAGCCTTCACACTTGCATCCCCATGGTTCAGGAGGGGAAGAGTGAACCTACCAAAACCCTTGAACAAGCTCACAGGGTTCAATGCCTTCTGGTACTCACACCACCTCTTCGTCGTTGTCTATGCGCTCCTCATCATTCATGGCATCAAGCTTTATTTGACCCATGATTGGTACAAGAAAACGGTTAGTACTTACAATGTTATATGGTTTTGTGTTGGTCTTAGTTTAGATTTCTAATGATGTTTGTATACATCGGCAGACGTGGATGTACCTCACAGTTCCTATCGTACTCTATGCTGGCGAAAGATTGATCAGGGCGTTCCGATCCAGTATCAAGGCCGTTAAGATCTTGAAGGTACGTCCACCCCCACTTTGATTCTATTCTTATAAATCATTCAATTATTACATACACCAATAATTACATAAACAATTGACGAGTGGGATTTTAACGAAAACACAATAAGAACACAGGAAATTTAATTTTACCCGAAATGAATTTTATCGAATCAAATCAAACACATAATATGTAAACTACATTTTTTATATAATTGATCATTTTTTTTAAATTATATATTAATTACAGAATAAATATTAAATTATAGCGGACTTAGTTGGAACTAGATTTTTCCGTAAACATACATAAGAGAACATGTTTTGACGTGGGATATCACTGAAACTGAAGGTGGCGGTGTACCCTGGAAATGTGCTAGCACTGCACATGTCAAAGCCACAGGGATTCAAATACAAAAGTGGACAGTACATTTTTGTCAACTGCGCAGCTGTTTCCCCCTTCGAATGGTAGGTCTCCTAACTTTGCTAATTCCAATATAATAATTATTGAGAAAAAGAAAAACATTAAAATCAATATCGACCATTTAGCATAATTTAAATAATTCATCTGTGAGTAAATATTCATTAATAAATAAATTTTTGGTATGAAATACTATAAATTAGTAACAAGAATTTTAATGCTTATTAGTTTGATATTTAATTCTTTTCAATTATTAAACTTTTTTTTAATAGTGATACACACATATATATACATATACATATGACGATTAAGCAGGATATTTATTTAATTAGATTATGGTAGACAACATAATTAGTAGAAAAGAATTGTGTCACAAGAACTTGATTGATGGGTTGTAGTGGTCCACTACTGGCACTTGCAGGCACCCATTTTCAATCACTTCGGCGCCTAGAGATGATTACGTGAGTGTTCACATTCGGACACTCGGTGACTGGACCAGACAACTCAAAGCTGTTTTTTCAGAGGTATTTTTCCAATTACTCACCTCATTTTTTTTATTTATAGGTAAATAAAAATAGATATACTGTGTGTTTGTCTTTTCTTGATAAATAAAAATAAGTTAAAAATATATCAAACTCTATATTTTAGATAAAATTTATGATGTTTTTAATTACAACCAAATTGATATGTGAGAGTCCCATCAAATTAAACAAGATCTGTAATGGGGAATGTATTGTTTTCGGAATCCCATCAGAGATTTTCGTGACATAACTCATAAAAAAATAATTGTGTAGAATAAGGAAATAGTTGTCCGAATTTGTTTGGAAATAGGGTAGCCAGAAAAGTTGGTGGTCATCATCATCTCAATTCTCATGTGGGTTGTTATTTCCTAACTTGATTTGGTCTTTGTTAGGTTTGTCAGCCTCCACCAACCGGAAAGAGTGGGCTCCTCCGTGCCGACTTTATGCAAGGAGATAATAATCCCAAGTAACTCCTTTTTTTCCCTATTTCCTACACAATATTAAGATTCATTGTTCTGAATTTTTTATTATTTAGACAATTCTAATTATTCATGTATAAGTGTACATTTCGTCCTAACTACACCAGTTGCCCCCCACAATTCATATGGTTAATTGGATGTATGCGTTTATCGTACGTAAGTTTTCATGCAATTTTTGCTATTTCGATTGTCAGTCAAAGCTAAGCTAGATCATGAAATTATTTTTCAGTGACAAAACTAATTATATCATAAAGTATTAAAGATAGAGCATTCGATTATACTCATGAATGTTATGTAATTGTTCAACAGCTTCCCTAAAGTGTTGATCGATGGTCCGTACGGAGCGCCAACGCAAGACTACAAAGACTACGACGTGGTGCTACTAGTGGGGCTCGGCATTGGCGCGACGCCGATGATCAGTGTCGTCAAGGACATTGTAAACAACATCAAGGAAATGGAGGAAGATGAGAACGCTCTGGAGGACGGGACCGCTCCACCCCATAACCCTAGCCCCTTAACAACGCCCAGACGTAAATCAGGATCAGCGAGCGGGAGACACAACTTCAAGACGAGGAGGGCGTACTTCTACTGGGTGACAAGAGAACAAGGTTCCTTCGACTGGTTTAAGGGCGTCATGAACGAGGTTGCCGAAACGGACCACAAAGGGGTCATAGAAATGCACAACTACTGCACGAGCGTGTATGAAGAAGGAGACGCTCGTTCCGCTCTCATTACCATGCTCCAATCTCTCAACCACGCCAAGAACGGCGTGGATATTGTGTCCGGTACTCGGGTCAAGTCACATTTCGCCAAGCCCAACTGGCGTACGGTCTACAAACGCATCGCGCTTAATCATCCCAACGCAAGAGTTGGTAAGTTTTTCGAAATAAAATCTAGAAATTTGCTTTATTATGTATCTTTTCCATGAATTAAATTAAATTTTTGTGAGATATTGAATATGTTGGTCAAAATTGCAGGAGTATTTTACTGCGGAGCACCACCACCAGTGAAAGAACTAAAACAACTAGCCTCTGATTTTTCTCACAAGACTTCCACCAAATTTGAATTCCACAAAGAAAACTTTTGAAAAAAAAAAAAAAACAGAATGTAGTTTGGTGGACAGGAGAAGCTTCCATAGACTAATTCCTACTGTACAGAGGTTGTCCAAGTATTTGGATGGACCCCACCCGGAAATTTTAGATAATTCAAGTTTTTATTTTTTTTGGAAGTATAGACAGTTATAGAAGTGATGATGACCTCACAATGAGTCATGTTTGTGTCAGCAAAGATAATTTGTGGGGTCTAATTTAATTAGTTTTTTTTCAATGGGTAGAAAATGTATATTTTTTTTTAAGGATAATAGTGATTAATTAATATTACTTACCAACCTCATTTTTTTTTTCCTTTTTTTCTTTTTTCTTTTTAATACTTGCGCACCCAACACACCTCGGGACAGCCACCAACCTCAGTTACATGTATTTTGACTCGTATAAATGTGTATATGTGTATTTACTTTATATTCTTTATAATTTGTCGAGAATTGTTCATTTTCTTAAGTGAAAGTAATAACTATTATTACAATCATCAATATTAAATAATAATATCTAACAAATATAATAACATTAATAATTATATATTATTTTTAACAAATAATTATAATTAATCGATACCTACTGGTAAAGTAACAACATTTCACACGTTATTGAAGAAATGAAATCAAATGCCAATATTAAGATTCAGACTCTATAATTAAAAGGTTCAACTCTTTTGAATGTATTCTTTTAACTGAAATTATTTATGTATTTAATCAAAATTTGATATTTTAATTATATATAAAATATATTTATAAAATAAAAAAATTAAAAAAAAAGGAGATGAATTGAACTTGTAACATTTCTTCCAAGTTATTATTCAATGAAAATATATTGTTTCAATTCCACACCAACTACAAGCTGTTTGGGGGAAGGAGTCAAAGGGTAAAAAAGTCACCAAAATTTTTGTGTAAGTTTCTATCAGATTTGATATAATTACAAATACTTTTTATTGCTTGAAAAATTATCGATACCCTCTATTTTTAACGACCGTTCAATAACTAGCCTGATCAAATAGTCTCCATTAAATTATTATTTATTTTTTATGATGAACTGATTAAAATGTACTTATTAACTATGAATTATAATCTTACTTATTTTTTTTTAGAAAAAAATATTGACTAAGTGGACAATATTTTTGTAAGTTTTCAGAATTTTCCATCTATCTAGTTTGGTATTTTTATATCTTTTCAAAAAAAAATTAAAATTAAAAAATATATAGCAAAGGAAAAGTTAATAATTTCATACCGTCATCCAAATATCACATAATTTCATCAAACATAAGGGATTATTGATGATCTTTCAAACAATAAAAGGTATCATAGTTATACTAAATCTCGAAACTTTGTTGTAATTTATTTATTTATTTTGGTAATAAAAAGAAGCAGTGTAGCAATGTTGGAACCTAAATCAGACATTTTGTGGTGGTGAATATGTCAAATGTAAGTAAAGTGCAATATGATGAGGAGTTAATAGAGTGAGACTCAAAAACAGCACAAGTTTGAACCGGAACACGCCTTGTGGCAGCAGCACTACAAACCAGCCACAAAAACATGATGGTGGGTGGGTTTGGAGGCACGAGGCAAACCAGACTAACTTAGATTAATTGCACTTACATCTTATTTAAAAATATGAAATTATGCTTTCTCTCAAAAAAAAAATTAAAATTATACTTTTATACCCTCCAAAAATTCTCCGTTTATTCGTGAACTCTTTCTTCTAGAGTTTAAAAGAAAAATGCTAATGTAAACAACAACGAAAAAAAGAACAAAAAAGGGTTAATACACTTAGATCCCATAATGCGAAATTTCACTATTTACATTTACACCCACCTTCTAATTTACATTCCCTCTGAATTTTCGAAGGGGTGTAAGTGCAATTTTAAAACTACTTTATTTATCGGAATGAATTATTTGATGAATTAAAAAACCTGTAAACTGAATTGTTGTTTACTTAGTCGGATAAATTTTCAGATAAAATTTTGAATCGATCAAATTACCCATATTCTTTGCATTTTGTAAGCAATGAAATGGACATAACACTGAGTTGAACAAAAAACTGAGGTGGATTGGATTAAGTTTTCCAGCCCTCACTGGTCGCCCATTTTTGTTGAGGCCGTAGTGGCCCCTGCGAGTGCAATTTGGCCTCTAAATCTTGAAGTAAATCCATATTGACAGCTAAAGCTCGAAAAGCGCAGAGTTAAGATAATAGAAGACGGGAAGAGCAGAAACACCAAAGAGTTCATGCCAAACTTCATATATTCAAAAGTTAGCAGCATGAGAGATTTTATTACATGAGAAGGCAACAAAATCATCGAGCTAACAGCATTCGGCCCCTGTAAAGATGCTAGAGGAAATGATTACATTCTTGAAAATGGGGAAAACCGAAACAAGAACAGTGTGAATAGCGATAATCTATTTAAGTTGTTGAGGCACTTAGGATATTCTGTAAACTTAAGCTGAACCGTTTTCAGGGTAAACGTGGCTTCTATGGACATCTTCTAGCAGACCATTAGTAGAGGAGTCTTCTGGAGTGGTTAGGATCTCAGAGATGAACTTGATCAAAGAGCAAAGCCCGCCTAAGAAGTTATGATCGATAACACCCCTGCCTTCGAAAACATGAGCAAAATCAACTAGTTTGATTTCCGGGCAAGGGCTCTTCCGGTCCAGTGCAAGCTCCTTCTCAAACATCATAAGAATCGAGCAAGCAAAGAAATGATAACTAGTTTGGTCCTCAAACCATGCCTTCAACTCCAGCAACTGTGATAAAATACCCTTAGAACCACCGTACACGACTGATGCAAAAGCACAATCTGGTCTCGACGCAGATGTGTCGGAAGAAACAAACTTTTTAAGAAGTAACCTAACTTCGTCGGTTGAAATGGACTGCATCCACTTCTTCTCCGGCTTCCAGAATCCGGATTCTTTGGTTCCAAAGATTTGCATCCCTGATAGCCTAAATCCCAGCGGAAGGCTTGAACTTTCTGTATCTTTCTTCAAACACTTTTGGATTTGCTCCGCCGACTCTTCTGGGCCCCACGTTCTTGAACCAATCTTAATATCCATTACTGATGGATGGACTCGACTGAAAGTCAGATCTTGTAGAACAAGATGGGGTTTCATTCCAGACCCATCGGATGCCTCAACAAGCTGAGTTCCATAAAACTTGGGGAAGAATCTACTGATGTGGTCAGGAACTTTAGAGTCTGAAGAGAACGATGTATAGAAAGCAACTTCTCTAGCGCCACGCTCATCACCCTGAAGTGGCTTGTAGAAACGCCCGGAATCATCAACAAGAGGTCCAAGTTTCCCACCATCAGCTCTGTGTCCTGCAACTTGATGAGCTGGGACTTTAAGCATGATGTTTTATGAGAAGGATTTTTTTCCGGCAGGAAAGTACTTCGGCTTATCAATGAAGCCCTTCACTTAGCTGGAAAATATGCTCTCTGCAAAACATAGAGAGGAATTAGCAAATCACCAAGTACATATAACCCATAAAATCATTGACCGTTCTATTGGAATATATCATTACGTAAAGAACAGAATCAGAAATTCTCAGATGGTTGGTTCTTGAGGTTCGTTCTAATATTCCATTTCCTTTTCCAGCAGAAAGGGTAAAAGGATTTTATTGTAGATGGATGGTTCGTGCGTCCAAAACTATGGGCAAACGCCAACCTTTCATTTAATCCCCAAATTTAATACAAAAAGCCTGCTTTTGCACAACATCACTCGCTAAATCTACAAAAAACGTGCAAGTTTGGGCAAATTATACAAAAGACAGCAAGTTGCAGTTGACATCCGCAATAGGAAAACTACACAAGACCCCAGCCTAGCCTAAATTAAAGTGTTGATCCTGAAAAACAATCTGCTTTACAAGGAACTCATGCCAGAAAACCATCAAATTCTAAGTTTTCAGTTTCACTGTACTTCCAAATCCACTAGCTATATAATATTGAGTAAACTATGACAAAAGGTACTAATTCTCCCTCCATTATTTCCACTTGCCGTCTCCCTTATGCTAAGCAACTTGCAGCTAGCTACCAATACAGATAAACACCCCATATTCCTTCCCATTTCCAGCCTATCTTCGAGGAGATCAGAAATTTAAACAGTCGACTCTCCAGACAAGCATCATGAAGGTAGGCCGAAAAATTATTAATAAGAAACCGTGGAAAATCATAAATCATAAAACTTCTTCCTCACTCTTCTTGAGACTCTACTTTTCCTAAATGTCACTAAAATGACACAGTCCTTTTGAACTCTAAATATCAGAGTGACCCACCGATCTCGTCCTGTTCATGTGAAAGATAGGTCACGGGTTCAAGTCCCGTACCAGTTGGCCAACCAGCAATGATCCTCCTCTAGAAAAACTAAAAAGTGGATCCCAAACATTCTAAAATACAAGCTAGAAATCTGATTAAACTCCTATTTTTTGCTATTACTGGTTGAGTTCTTATCCAATCCAAACAAACAAAGTGTTTCCAACGACCCCAGTTCAATGGAAAATGCACATTTCCCTCTCATTGATACAGAAAATAATTCATGCAATAGCAATAAACAAAGCGACATCAAAATCCGCAACATCAAATAAACAAAAACAAAGATCAGCGGCATATATATCTCCCAGTCCGCCGAAGAAACCACCATCAGATCAATGAAACAGCCCACAGAACCTCAACAAGAATATTGATAGAAAGCGATATGAAAGATTCGATCAGTACCTTTTTCTCTGAGCTTTAATTTGCTGCTTCTGATTCCTCCCCTTCTTATTCTTAAAGTCAAAAGAAATGGGGTATCGAATCTTGGATTGTGAAAGAAGCAGAGGCAGAAAAAGCGTGTGGCCTTTCCGGGTTTCTTAAAAATCAAGTTTAATTTTAATTTTAATTTTTGGTTTGGGGGTTTAAAGAAATTGTCTTGGGATTGACAAATTAAAATTTGTAACGAAGAATGGGAGATTGAATGAGGGGCGACATGAACATTGGAGGTGGTGCTACACTGTCATCACGTGACCCATGTTTGATATTAACGTTAACTAGGGTACAAAATCATGTTCGATATGTGTGGCATGGGTAATTTAAAATTTAATTATTAAATATAAAATTATATAATTTATTGGTCAAAATTATTTATTTTTTGTTATTTAAATAGAAAAGTAATGGTCGACGAGCATTACCGCGTTAAGAGGATTGCGTCTACGCACATGTGTATGCCTAACAACGAGTCAAGCTCGACAAACAGAACAGTAACGACAGAACAACAACACGCAACAACAGAAAAGCAACAACAACCACCGTGTGTCAACAGAGAGGAGGATTACTTGGAAGCCGCGCTCATCGCCGTGCTCATCGCCAACTTGCCTTTCTTGTTGCCGTGAATGTGGGGGCTAGGGTTTTTAGAGAATGGTTGGAGGAAAGAATGGAGATAAAAAGAGAAAGAGAGAAAGAAGAAGGAAGAAGGAAGAAGAAAAGAGCGATAAAAAGAGAGAGAGAAAGAGATGGTTTGACTTTTTGTATTATTATTGTTATTATTATTATTATTATAAATGTTCACAATCTGCAAAAATTATATATTTATAAATGTTAGTATAACATTGATGTAACTATCATCTTACATTGTTGAACAACATGGGTTAATCATTACAAAAAAATACATTTGGTAAAATTTTAGACTTATTGAATATACGGATGTCGAGATATCGTACTCGAAACATAAGAATAATCATTCAAGACGGTGTACCGTTAAATCAGGCCATATGATTTTAAATCATACCGTTTGATATAATCTAATGGACACAGTCTTGTATATATTTAAATTTCGTATGAATCAAGTGTCCGAATTTTAAGATATCGTAATTATTGATTAAACTTTTTAATCTCATTATATATATAATAAAATAATAATTAGAATTGTTCAACCATCATCATCATCATAATTATTATTATTGTTGTTGTTGTTATTATTATTATTACTATTTTTAGATTAATTTATAAGAATTACTAAATTTTGACATAAATTTATAAATAAATAAAAAATCATAAGTGAATTACTTGTCAATTTAAAAAATGTTAACATAATACAAGTATATCTTAAACTATAACATAAAGTTATATATATTTATCATATTAAATAATAATTTTAATTATAAAAAATATTATAATTTACTAAGTTGTTGATTAAATTTATTTTTGTATAAAGATTAAATATATAAATAAAAGTACCATAATTTATTATTATCCAAAATAGAATATATGATATTGATTAATAATTATAATATATGGTCAATTTAGATTATAAAATTGATAAAATATTAAATATAAAAATAAATATATAAAAAATTAAAAAATAAAAATATATATATATTCACCAGCTCGCGAGCAAGTAAAACTGAGCTCGAGCCGGCTCGACTCATCTGTCACTCCTACACATGTGTGATGAACTATCAACAAGAACCAAAGGTTCACCATGTGTGAATCAACACGTACGTTTAGTCCTACTAAACATCTTGATCTCTTTTACATCCTATATAAGTTATAGCGTTTTATACAATGTAACAATAACACTTTGCACCCTTCAATCGTACAATTATTGGTAGCTTTTTGAACCAGTTTTCTTGTTAAAAAATTATGTCAACCTAACTATGAACCATTCTTTGTCGATTTAATAGCTTTTTCTTCAATTATGTGCCAAGAAAACCACACACTATTCCGTAATTATGATTATTTTGTCAATATTCAATTATCACCCTAATAAATAATAATATTACTTTCTGTGCTATAGTTTTTCTTCTGTGATATTTGTATATTTTGTGTATATGAATCGGCCATGTAAGTTTTTGCTTCTCCACTCTACTTTTTCAAGTAAAACTATAATATCAATATGGTTTCTAAATTGTTTTTTTTTTTTTAATATAAAAGTGGAAGAATATGATGATATTTTATTCTAATGATAAAATTGAAATTTTATTAATAAAAATTTAAAAGTTATGAATTTGAGTCATATTAAATATGGGTATTTATTATATCCATATATTACTCGATTTATAGAATTAGTGTAATGATATAATTACCATTTTAATAGAAGATATGTATACATACAAATTTATATATATAATATACAAATTGAATTATGGAATGTTAATATCATAACATCCACTGTTAATTTAATTATTTATATTTTAAATTTATAGTAATTTTGATTTTTTCAATTAAAAGTGATCAAAAATTAATAAATTAAATTAAAATTTAAAATTTTTAGCGTTCAAATAGGCCTCACTAACACAATTAATATCCTACTTGGAAGCTTACGTCCCAACGCATGGGAAAATCAATTAATAAGGAGGCCATTGGTTAACCACCACATCAATGGTTGCAGCCTCAACGTCACTTTCGGTTGTCGGAATTTTTCTTGGCGAGTCTTCAGCCTCTTGCACCATTACTGAATTTGCCGTCCGACGCTGAGTCCAGGCCTACAATAAGTCCTCCAATCAGATTTCAAACGCACCCCCAATCGATTACAGTCTTGTCCTAAAACCTAGGTCTATTTTTTCTCTCTTCTCGATTCGTTGTTTAGCCTACCCACCACTCGAGACCATCACAAGTGGACTCCTAATCCTCTGACGAGTCAATTACACCCAAACCTATCCATTTTTCATCCATTATCCAGGCAATTCTTTTTGTTTTTATTTTCATCACTTTATCGCAACCCACCACTATTTTTCCATCATATCTTCATGGGTCAGCGATCATCTCGCCAATGGACCACCACTCCTGTGTTCGCCTCCCCATGACACACACATTCCTTTGATTAGTTTTCGTCAACGACACTTTCCACGTTATGGCCTCCTCAACGGCTGATTTTCCTTTGTTTCGTTTTTGTTTGCTATGTCAGCATCTATGTAGGATGCTGACTGCGTAAGTGAGGTTGATTTGTACGTCGAAATCTTAAGCTCCAATTTGATTTGTTAATTTCTGACCACTTTTGGCCCAAGGGACCAAATTTGACATAAATTTAAAATATAAAAGACTAAACTTTGTAGTTTCATAGTTACGTGGCCAATTTTATCAACCTCATACATACTTGACTAATTTTGCAATTTTGTCGACGACATAAAACAAAATATATTTTAGGAACGAACACTAAAATTAATGGATAATAGAAATTGAAATATCTGTAAATTGACAGTATATCAATTTTATTTCATCTATAATTGAGAGTGGGAGAACTTAACCAAATCTAATGATCTTCTCAATTTATTTCTCAAAAAATTTTACCTTTATGTTTTCAAATATATATTTTTAACATTTTCAAGTAATATATAAATAAGTTATTAATTATATTAAAAATAAACAATAAAACTCATATTTTAGTACAAAAAAATTCATCCAACATCGAAATTAGGTTAAGATTATAGAGGTTGAACTTATTATTCGTCCCCCACATTAAATCTTTTACAAATTTAAATTCAAATTCCTCAAAAAATAAGCTTTTTTGTTACTCTTTAATCTCTCATCTTTTAAATAAATTTTATTATGATTCGTAAGCATCAAATATTAATAAAATGTAATTAAAGTGGATAAGATATTCTACAAATAAGAGGTAAAGTTAGAAAAAGTGGGATGCGTATTAACTTGTCAATATTAAAAAAACATCATTTAATTTGTTAATATTATTTTTTATAATGATGACAAATAAAAATATTGATAAAACAACTACTAATTATTCAGAATAAATCAATAACTGCAAGTTGAATATAGTCTTTAATTCTTGCAATACATTGTGAATTTGGTTTTTAATATAAGTTTTTCATAAATGTTGATGGTAAAAAATAATAAAATTATGTCACGATAAGGACTAATCTGAGACGAAAAGTAAAGATTATGGACCAATAAAGAGATTTGACCAAATTATAATTATTAGAATATTTTAACAATCAGGGCTGGCATCGAGTCGAGTCGAGCTCGACACTGTATTCTCGAGCTCGGACTGCATCAAACCTTCACTCTGTTACAGCACGAATCTGAGCAAGTACTGATAAAACATTTGCTTCTCATATCTTTACTCAAAAACTAAGGAAAATTGTAGATAATCACACAGTAGAACTAACTCATCTCTCTGCTTTATTTGTTGAATACAATACAATGTTGCCCATTTCTAACTCCAAGTAAACCAAAATCTGAGAAACACAGAAAAACTGCAAAATCATAAATTTGTTTGCGTACCTGAAAAGAAGGAGCCGACTTGCCTGTCTTGTTGCCGTGAATTTGGGGGTTAGGGTTCTAAGAGATGGGTTTGGGGAAGAAATAAGAGAGGGGAAAGAATGGAGGTAGAAAGAGAAAGAGAGAGAGAAAGAAAGAAAAATGAAGAAGAAACGATGAAAAGAAAGAGAAATTTGGGTTTTTCACTTTTGGTATTATTATTATTATTATAAATTATAAGATGGAATCATAAATTTTTTATATAGATATAGTTGAAATTAATATATGTTCATAATCTGCAAAATTTATATTCTTATAAATGTTAATATAATATTGATGTAACTATTTGAACAACATGTATTAATCGGGCCATCAAAATCAGATCAGACCGTTAGATATGATAAAACTTACAAAAAAATACATTTGGTAAAGTTTTAGACTTATTGGATATCCGGATGTCGAGATATCATACTCGAAACATAAGAATAATCATTCAAGACGGTGTATCATTGAATCAGGCCATGTGATTTTAAATCATACTGTCTGTATGATCTAATGGACACAATCTTGTATATATTTTAAATTTCGTATGAATTTTAAGATATCGTAATTATTAATTAAATTTTTTAATCTCATTATATATAATAAAATAATAATTAGAAGTTCAACCATCATCATCATCATCATTATTCTTATTATTATTGTTGTTATTATTATTTATTATTATGATTTTTAGATTATTCATAGAAATTACTAAATTTATAAGTAATAAAAAATTATAAGTGAATTACTTGTCAATTTAAAAAAGTGAAACGTAATAGAAATATATATTAAAATATAACATAAAGTTCTATATATCATATTAAATAATAATTTTAATTATAAAATATATTATAATTTACTAAGTTGTGGATTAAATTTATTTTTGTATAAAAATTAAATGTATAAATAAAAATACTATAATTTATTATTATGCAAACATAAAATGTACGATATTGATTAATAATTATAATATATGATTAATTTAAATTATAAAACTGATCAAATATTTAATATAAAATTAAATATATAAATAAATCAAAAATAAAAAAAATATTCTGAACAACTAAAACTGAGCTTGAGCTCGAGCTCAAAATCGAGCCGGCTCGCAAACTCGACTCATCTGCCACCCTTATTTTAGATTTACATAATCTAATTTATTTAAAAAATATTTTGCAAGCGAAAAATATATATTAAAATAAATAAAAAATATAATAAAATTTAAAATTAAAAAATTAATAGCAAAAAATACATTTGAACGAACGCAACACTTCTAAATTCTTAATCAGAAAATCACGAATTAAATTTTCAATGTCAAATCTTATTAAGTTTTTCATTCTATTTAATATATTGACAGAACGTGTATATAATTTTTTTGAATAAAAAAATAACAATATTTTTATACATATGAGGTGTAGATATTAAATAAAAAAAACGATAAAATATGATTTGAAGAAAATTTTAATTTAAAATTTCATTAAATTTGAATCAATTATATAATAAATATAATATATTTCTTATATAATTAGCGTACGATTAAGAAAAATAAATCGATCATGTAATAATAATAAGTATGTTACATTTTTTTTTTCAGTTTATTCCATCAAAAGTATTTTCCCCACAATTCCAAATAGAAAATACAATTCTAAGCAAATCACAGTACTATGGGCACAAATGTCATTGACCGGCGCCGGCTCCTCAAAATTTCCAAGTCAACTCAAGAAAATGTTGAAAAAACCTGTTTGCTTTCCAGCAAGATGCAACCCGAGAAATGGAACCAAACATCGGCTATCCTCCAACCTCGTAAAATATTCTCATTACAGCAGGAGAAAAAGGCAAAATACTGAGAAAACAGAAAGCCCAGACACTGTTTCCGAGTATTGTTGAGTAATAGCGGGAGTGCTAGAAATCCGGAGCCACGAGCTTCAAAGTGGCAGCTTGTCACGACAACATGTGTCCAACAACAGGGGCCCTTCACTGGACACGCGTCCTCTCGTATGCAATCCTCGTACGGGTGTTGCTGTTTGTCTTGTGGAACGTCGCCGCTTCTTCTTCAACTCAATTGCAGGCTCAGAGGTGGGTTCTTGCACCGGATTCTATCTCCCTTATGGTATTATCTCCTATCTTTGTTTGTCACTTTTGGGTATATGGCGCATTCATTTTATGTATGTTTGTGTTTATGGGTTCCGTCAATGGTTGCTTGTGGAGTATGTTTTTGGTACTTTTTCTTGTGACTTCACATAGATGATTTCAGTATTTAGTTTAAGATAGCTTGTTTTAGTTTTCTGTTTTCTTGTGTTTTGTAGCTGAACAACTTGATTTCCCGTTCTCTCTTTTGCATTGGGGTAGTTTGGGTTATTTCCTTAGGTCATGGAGTTGAAAGATTGAGGAGTTCTTTTGTAAGTCTTGATTAGTTGTTTGAATTGCTTATAATGTGGATGAGAAGTTAATGTGTGTTGTTTGAGGTGGATATGTGTGTGGAGTGTTTTATCTACAGTGCTGATCATGAATCCAAATCAATCCTGTTTATAGGATTTTATGCATCTTCCAAATTTTCAAGCCCCAACTTCTGAAGGGAAGATTTGGCTGGCTGAAATTCCTCCTCCCCACCCCCAAGCCAAAGAACATCTTAGCCGTTGGCTCATGCGTGGGGCGAGTTGTAGTGGTCTGGACTGGACATACAGGCAATGACATGAGCAGGGAGTAATGAGATAGACTGGGAAAGTGTTCCCTCTTGAATTCAAGCAACTAGACCCGCGATATCAGCTAGTAGTCAACTGTCTGATTTATGTTGGTTAACAGCTTTCGATATGCTGAAGCACTTTGTTTGTCCATTCCAACAAAAAAGATTAGCCAGCAGTTCTTTTGGTTTTATGCTGTGATGGTTTTCTTGTAAAATAGTTAAGCAACACAATGAGCTAGCTGTATGAACTTGAGGGGAAAAAGTCTTCTTTTATCTCTAATGCTGGAGTGGAATAAGAAATGGGGCTACTGGATTGTAGTGAGTAGCGATTTATGATGAATATGTGATCAAACTGTGATGCAGTCTGCTTTTTCTTTTTAAGTGGTTGGTGATGAACAAGCATAATTTATTAATAACTGCCAACATTGTCAGATTAGAGACCCCATACAAATTGATGCCACTATCTGGGGGAAAAGAGTATCCATTTGCATACTTTGGAATTTGGAACGAAAACTTAATTTACTGAATCGTGAAGGAAAGAAGATTCAGCTTTGCTCTTGATTTCTGTGTTAACAGTGAAATCAACATGCACAGTGTAACAGTCATAAAGCAGGTCAATACGTATAAAAAAATCTGGAAAACAATGTTTTCCAAGACCTCTGTCCCCAGGTAATGCATGCCTAGAGGATAAATAAATAGTTGCTGAGCTTTTCTGTTCTCTGCTGTATTCTCTCCCAACATTTTTCATGTCTATGGCCAGGACAGTGGGGAAATGCATTTCAGGAACCATAGTAAATGCTCAGGAAAGATTGACCATGATCCGTCTTGCAGTGGGTTCAGAATGTTGGATGCAGACTTCTTCTCTGATGCCAAGGTACATTTTCCAGACCCGACTCAACAATGTTCATTGTAGAGGCCTTGAATGATGGGATGCAAGCTGAAGTAGTTTTGTGTTGCTTGATGTTCTCCTCTAGATGCTAGAGATTCAAAAGGGTGCTGAAGAGCTCAATATTCCTATTATCAGATCCAACCGAGAACTAGTTGCCTCAGTTAATGGAGGACTAGAAAATCCATCTTCTTTGGTTTTCCATTCTGCATGGAATCATGATCACGCCCAAGATGCTCCTAAGAGATTTGATTATCCTTCACTATCTGGTGTAGAAAGGCCAGAGAGTGATGAAGATATTGCTTTTATGAGTGTAAGTTTGTTAAATGTCTAAAAATAAGTTTCAGCCCTATTTTGCATTCTGCATTTTCCAATTGTGGGGTCCTTTGTTGGTTCAGATTCTTGAATTGGGGCAACTGATTAAATCCAAACAAATCACATCTGAGGAGCTTGCTCGGATCTTTTTGAATAGATTGAAGAGGTACCCCCTGTTAAATAGCATCCAGTGTCTATGCAATCTTATGAAGCTTATTTGCATCTATTAATCCTTCTGTTGTACTGCTTCAGGTATGGTCCCATCCTCGAATCTGTAATCACTATAACAGAAGAATTAGCATACGAGCAAGCTAAACGAGCTGATGAGTTGCTTGCACAAGGGATATATTTAGGTAGGCAACTCCTGTTATCTTTCTAACTTCATGATAAACTTACTCGGCAAATGTGAGAACAAACTTATATCATATTATGATATAGTTAAAAGGGTCAATCTTTTTGTAGACTATGCATCAGCAATCAACAAAACATGTTGAATACCGTGTTATTTTTTGTTGTAATTGATCTCTCTCCATTAACGTTGAAATAACAAATCTACGAAAGCTTAATGAATTCCTTGCATCACGACAGAGGTACTGCTTTAGTGGTAGTTCCATGTCTTGATTTGCCACATTCCAAAAATTTGATAAAGCTTCTATTGTATACATTAGTGATCTTGAAGGTCTCATTAATCAGTCTCAACTGTAATCTAACCTTAAGAACGTGGAAATTATAACAGTGTTCAGAGGTTCATGATTTTTTGTCTTCTTGAGTCCAAAAGTATTCGTAAAAGTGTTCCTGTATGCATAAGCAATGGAGAGGTACTCTTTCGACAATCTTAGAAATCTAAACTAAAAGTGTGACACTTATATAGTGTTTCTTAGTGGCAGCTGGTCATGGTTTATTCATTTTTCAAAATTGTATTGTACCTTTGAGATGATGTCATCATGATTCATGAAATAGTTGTGGTTGTGACTTATATTTAGGTCCGCTCCACGGAATACCATATGGTTTGAAGGATATAATTGCAGTACCCCATTACAAGACGACTTGGGGTTCTAAATCTTTTAAAAATCAAGTTCTTGACGTTGACGCATGGGTTTACAAGAGGTATTTGAGTATATGCTAAGCCCACATGCAACAAATAGGAGAATTTATATACCCCTCTTTATGTATGCTGATAATCAATGATTTAGGCTAAAATCTGCTGGGGCGGTTCTCCTTGCGAAACTTGTGACTGGGTCACTGGCATATGATGACATTTGGTTTGGGGGTAGAACGAGGAACCCTTGGAATATCGAGGAATACTCCACTGGTTCATCAGCTGGACCAGCTGCCTCCACCTCCGCTGGTATGTCTTCGTTGAAATTTCTTCCATTCTGATCTGATAGGTCAAATTTCTGAAAAAGTTGTCCGTTCTTGCATGTCAAGTTAAACACACGGAAAACAAGATTGTGTGAGTATGAAGCTGGTTTTTATGCAGGATTGGTTCCCTTTGCAATTGGCTCGGAAACTGCAGGATCCATTACTTACCCTGCTGCTCGTTGTGGTGTGACAGCATTGCGACCAACTTTTGGAACTGTTGGCCGAACAGGAGTTTTGAGCTTATCAGAGAGCTTGGTATATTCGCTTTCTCTGCTCCATGTATTTATCAGTTCTCACTCGCGCATGGAGTCCTGAATCTAATCTATTCACAGGATAAGCTAGGACCTTTCTGCCGAGATGCTGCAGGTTGTGCTGTTGTTCTGGATGTAATCCGTGGCAGGGATCCCGATGATCTTTCATCCAGAGACATTCCTTTTTCTGATCCATTTGCTGTTGATATCACAAAGCAGAATGTAGGATACCTGGAGGGCGCTGAAATGGATGTGAGTGAACTTTACACAAATGTGCCTGATGCAGTTTACTTCAGTAGATTTGCTAGTAGAAGGATTCAAATTGCTCAAGAACAAACAGATATGAACTTGTAATAATGCCGGCTGCAGGTTGTTGAAAAGCTTCGGTTGAAAGGTGTCAACATGATTCCTTTTAAGCTGAATTACAGTGTTGATTCTGCTCAAGGTATCTTGAACTTCACAATGGATGTCGACATGTTGGCACACTTCGACGAGTGGCAGCGCTCCGGCAAGGATGATGATTATGAAGCGCAAGATCAATGGCCTCTTGAACTTCGCCGAGCTCGTGTTGTACCTGCAGTGGATTATGTTCAAGTATGTCGAATGAACTCTTCAACCCTCCCCCCCCCCCCCCCCCTCCTTTCTCTTTTCTATATGTGGGTCTTTTCTGAGCCTTTCAAATGTGTGGGAGTTGCCATAGGTTTGTACTGAGTTCCTTGGGTTTGGTAAATGCAAAGACCTGAGGAGTTATGACTAATGACAAGTGGATAGATTTTGTATCGCATGCAAGAAGACACTACATTTTTCACCCGTTCTGTTACATTCTTATCATTTCTGTAAACACCCATGATATGTACTTGTTCTGTTATGTTCTGATTCATTTGTGTTGCCGGCATCATACATTGAGTTCGTGGTATTTCAACTAATGTACAGCATTTGCCGCACGAGGTTGCTGTAATCAATCTTATGTGGTTTGAACTCTTTCTTGGGTGCTGAAATAATACGTAGCTTTTCTCAGGCACAAAGAGCTAGAGGGAAACTAATACGCGAAGTAAGAGACAACTTCAAAGTCCATGCGTTTGTCGGAAATGCAACTGACTGGGAGCTGGTTTCCGTCGGCAATCTTGTGGGCATGCCTGTTATTGTTATCCCCACAGGATTTAAGCAAATATCTGATGCGCCCACTAAGAACACTCGGCGGAGAACTACAATCACCACAGGCATTTATGCTCCGCCCGACCACGACCACATCGTAAGCTTCCTTTCTTAAACTTTTAGATTCTTTCACAAAGATCCATAAATAACTACTAAAACCGACTAAGCTCGACAATACTTCCGTAGTAGATCATTTGGTTAAACAGTTCCTGCAGGCGACAAATATTTATCCGTTGCACTTTCCTTTCTCTGGTTTCTGTGAAATCCAGGCTTTAGCGTTGGCGATGGCTTACCAGTCCGTGACGGACCATCACAAGCAGCACCCGCCTATTGATGACTTAGGCCCGGAGGACTCGATCCCTAATCCACCTACAAGAACTATACCTCCCAGACAATTACGTGGATAAGGATGCTAGCTTTGTCAAAGCCTTGCAATTTCATTAGTATGACTAGCCACTTCACTGTTTCATGCCAACGACATCAATGGCTGGATCGTTTTGGCTTGGGATTTTGTTTCCCAGAACTACTTCCTTATGGGGCAAAGTTACGGGACCAAAAATATTACTGAGTTCCATTTATTAGGATGAAGATGACATTTTGCCCCTCTACGGAGTATTTTACAGTGTTAGCAGTTTCACTGTACACATTATCTTTCTTGTTTATGGCATAAAAGTTGGATTTCCTCCACGTATCATACGCTTTCTTTTTGGCTCTTCCGACCCCAGTTCAACCTGTCCGGAGGTCATTTCAAGAACAAACTGCATAACATGGCGTTTATTGATTTTTTATACATACTATGTGGATAAAATTTACGTCAAAAGAACCAACTTATCGATACTATCAGTAGAAACTGGCGTTCGGTGGAGGATCTGGCATCCATTGTTGTAGCTAGCTTTTCCTTTGGACTCTGAATTAAGCTGTTGAGATTGAACATTTGTTTATGTGGTTAAATGTAATTTATTCTCGGTGATATGTGGAATGAGCTAATATTTCCTGTAAAAAAAATTTAACAAATTACTCCCTATTTATATTTTAGATGGGTGCGTAATTTTGTTATTTTATTTTTTACAGGTTTTTTTTACTCATTTCTCATATCACATGAGGCTCAAAAACATTACGTCTCATAATATCAATAAATAATGGGATCATACACTAAACATGATTTATTTTAACAAAAAGTTAAAAAGAAGAGAAGAAATATATCATCGAGGATATAAATAATTAAAAGAAAGGTTGGGAATTTGAATTTTTATTTTTAGATTTTGATGTTTAACCCTAAAATTCTTGCAAATTATAAAAAAAAAAAAAAATTCGATTATACTCAATATGTAGTTGATGTTCGTCCTAATTTTGATCTGAACATTATATCTTCTTTTTTTTAAAAAAAAAATTTATTCTTGAAAAAACATATATTTTCACGAATCAAATCTTTCATTTGATCTATATTTGTACGGTACAAAAGAAATATATATATATATATATATATGAAAGTATTCGTATACTATAAATTTCGATACATAATTAATGTGCCGTGTATTTAATTAATTAAAAGAATAATCTTAAAAAATATATATATATAATTTGTACTCAGACTACACTTGTGTATATACAACTTTTGATGCAACACCATGAACCACACAAATCCCTAATCCATTACCTGATACACGCCAACCAGAAATTCAAATTATCTGATTGTTCCTTCAGCTGTACATGTTGTACTTTCTGGGCTGATGCTCAACTTTGCCAAGCCCTTAAATTTAAAATTGAAATTGAAATTATACTTTATGTAGGCAAGCGTTCCATATTAATTGCAGATGAGAAGCTTGAGTCGCTTATAAACTCAAGGCGTTTCTTTCTAATAAGGTGTCTTTTCAAGACAAACTTGTGAGGCTTGCACGAAGTCAGAACGGACAATACTTTGTACAAGAGAGCACCCATCAAATTACAAATCGCTTCAATGCTATAAAAATATTATAATTCAAATCTCGATCATAAATGAGCCAATAGTTACCTGTGCATGGAAGAGCTGCTGAGTCGCAAGAATTGTGATTTTGGTGCCTATTCATCATTGAGAGAATATTTTTCTCGAGCAAGCATAATTACATTAGAATCGTGGATGATTTCAAATAAATACATAAACCGAAATTTAAAATAAAATTAAAGTAAACAAAAACATGTAAAAGGTTAAGAATATTACAACTGTAAGGCTCAAAAGTTGTAATAACTTGAGCATGCCTTCAACTGTCCTCAAGTCTTCCAATACTCCATCACTAAACAATAAGGGAGCAATACATACATATATATATATATGTAGAGTATAGTGCAAGTGGTGGAATATTGGAAGCCCTTGAGGGCAGTTGGAAACCTCACTATGATCACTCACCAAATCTTCTCACTGCTTTGCAATTGGACAATCCCCATTTTCCAACTTTATATACTTGTGTCTGATTATTGGCCTGTGCTCATGATTTTGGACACTTTAATTTCAACTAATCTTTCCAATATTTTAATATTATATTAAATATCTGTAAGGATCTATACTGGCATCCGTCTTATTAATAAAAAATTTAGACTATTTCTAAATCTAAAGCCTAATTTCTTAATTGGATGATTTTTCAAAATATAATTGTGAGCCTTATAAAGATAGCGTAGACAATATTATCCACTGCGAAGCACAAATACACATTATACCCCGTGCCACCAAAAGTCTAATACAAAGTATCCTGTAATTTTGGCACTTTGGCTCTTTTATCATTTTTTTTTCTCTAGGATTGTAAAAGAATTCTGTAACTTTTTGACATTTCGTAATTTTGGTTCTTTCGATGTCGGATTTTGTAAAAGTCGCCGAAACAAATTATGTACGCCTCAAGTGGTTCATTTAAATAAATTGTGACTTCTGTTCTGATTGGTTCTCTTTTGTCAACATGGATGAAAAAATTTATAAAGAAAAAATAACGTGGTACATGATTTATTCCGGCGACTTTTGTAAAATCTGGTATTGAAAAGACCAAAATTGCAAATTGTCAAAAGGTTGCATGATTCTTTTGCAACCCCAGAAAGATAAATGATAAAAATGCCAAAATTGCGAGGAGCACGTGTTTTATTCCGGCAACTTTTACAAAATTCAGTATTGAAAGGACCAAAATCGTAAAATGTCAAAAAATTTCAAGATTATTTTGCAATCCTAGATAGATAAAAGGATAAAATTACCAAAGTATCAAAATTATTGAATCAAAAATATATTTAAACTTTCTATTAACTATTGTTTCGTTTTCAATTTAAATTGAGTGATAAAATTAATTAAATGTATTAGGGTAAACTATATCTAACACTCCATGAGGTTTTTATGTCTAACTACGCAAATATTTCATATTTTTTCAAAAGTACAAGTGAACACTGTAAAGAGGTGTCAGTTCATGTAATTTATTTAAAAGGTGTATTTACAATTTTATAAACGATAAAAAATATTTATATATAATTATATCTAATTTCAGTAATTATCGATGTAATTAATCTAATTATATTATTAAAGATTTCATGACGTTGAATTTCAACAAACAAATA
This sequence comes from Sesamum indicum, assembly GCF_026168435.1. Lineage (NCBI taxonomy): Eukaryota > Viridiplantae > Streptophyta > Magnoliopsida > Lamiales > Pedaliaceae > Sesamum > Sesamum indicum. Next base: position 20,940,792 of record NC_142659.1, read on the forward strand.
AATAAATAAATAATGTGGGAATATCATCATCAAGTGACTAGAAGACAAGTCCATAAACTTTAGCTTTTATATGTGGGAATTAAAAGGTGGCGTTGATTAATATTCCAAAAGGACTCATCCCTTAAACCAAAGGTCAAGAGACGTGCTGTTTTCGTTTTTTAACTTTTTCAGTTCGTATTTTAATTTTATATTTTTTAATTTTTACGATTTCAGTAAAAATATTTTGTATTGAAGTTCATCTTTTCGTTTAAAAAATGTATGTGCATATCACGTGACTTTTTAAAATTAAAGTTACTGTTTTTGTTGGCTTATTTTTTGTAGCATTTTTGTCGTTTAACTTTTTAGAGTAGTATGTTGGTCCTATATTTTTTTAATTTTTGCGATTTTAATCTTTTTCTCTATTGGAGTTCATCCTTCTCGTACTTGGAAGTGAATTAAGTAAAAAAAATAAAATAAGATTGTGAAAATTAAAAAAAATAAAACTAAATAATATTTTAGAACGTTAAAAACTGAAAATGCCAAATAACTCAAATTACAAAATAAAAATGAAATTAAGAGAGAGTTTTATACTCATCTTTTTAGGGCTTACCAAATCCTCATGTCACATAAATCTTGGGAAAGGACACAAACGTTCTCTTCAATTATGAGTAGATTGTCATGTAAGAAGAAAGGGGGGAGGGGGGGCAGTAGGATGTATATATTATTGAAATATGGCTCTGGAATCCACTATTAATTTACACTACTTGTACTATGTATATGTGTATGTGTTAGGACAGCACATTTCATTCCTAGACTTCGGACCACACCATTCTTGATCAGAACTTTGCTCTTAAGCAAAGTATCATATCATATATAGGGCTCTCTTTTGACAAAGGAGGATTGTTTTCTTCCTCCTCTTATTATTATTATATGATTGAGGAGCTAGTGTCATTTAATGTTTTTAATTTGTTAGGTATATTCCCACGATTCTTATTGTAATTGGTGAAATTGAGACCTCATGGTCAAGATTGGTAATGGGTATAAGTTCCACCAATATGTTGGTATTGATCTACTATAATAATAGTTGTTGGTTAGTTATACATATTTTATATTAATGATTGACGTATGTCATTGATTTTTGGTATTGAAATTTATGACATAATAGTAGTTATTGGTTAGTTAGATACGTATTCGATTTTCTTCTTCTTTTTTTTTTCCCTAGAACTGATCTATGTATCTTTGGATTTTTTATTAATTTATTTCGTTCTATAAGTTTTAGGTTTTATCATTATATTTTGTATAAAAAATATCATATCTGCAAAACATGGTAAGAATTCATTGTTATGGCTGCCATTTCATAAGCAAAATTTTTAGGGATAGTACACTCTCATCCCCTGAGGTTTGGTGAAATTACATATAAATCCTCTGTGGTTTGGGAAATTATATTTAACATTCTGAGATTTGCTTCTGTCTAACAAATAAATCTTTTTTCGTTAGCCAATATTTATCGAATTTGCTGTTATTAACAAAAGAATTAGAAAAGAATCTATATTGACCTCCCGATTCACTTATTACAGACTTACTGTAGGTTAAATAAATCTTTTTATAATAAATTACCTTTATAAAGGTAGTTTAGTTCGAAAAAAATTGTTTGACCTACAATAAGTTTATAATCAGTCAATCGACGGTAAATAACAATTTTTATTATATTTTGTTCTTAATATCAGCAAATTTAGTAATTTTTAATAAAGAAGGGATTTATTTGTTAGATATAATTTCTCAAATAACAAAAAATTTATGTATAATTATACTATATTTCAAAGGGGAGAGTGTAATTATTCCAAAATTTTAAGAAACTCTGTTATTCAGAATGGTAAGTGAAGAGAGATAAACCCACAATAAAATTAAACAACTAAATAGATGGTTTTTTACCCAAAAAAAAACTAAATAGAGGGTTTAAAATTACTTCACAATCTAGAGCCCCCGGCGAGGATCGAACTCGCGACCTTTTGCTTACGAAGCGAACGCACTACCACTATGCTACGGAGGCCATTTGGCCAAGAAGCCAAAAGTTAGATATATTTGTCCATGTAAATTCTTCTAATACTTTTCAATTTTTTTACCTTTTATTTCAATTAAATATTTTTTAAATACATTTTTGAAACAATTCCATTTTATAATTGGTACCCCTGAAAAACAAAAGTCCGAGCAGCCTAACGAGTTATGCCCACTAGCCTGCCACGAGCTTGAGGATCTTGACCTGATAGAAGGCCCCCTCCAAGGAAAATCGGCCAGGTCAGAGGCCTATGGCTTGTCCTTGTGGGCCTCGGCGGCCAAGCCATTTCAGAGAAGCCAGCCAGCCACCATTCGTCGGGTAACAAAGATTAATTAAGCTAATAAATTATAATTAAAACTTAGGTCGCCTCCTTTTAAAATTTAAATAATCAAATTACAATCGCACTTCATTTTTATTATAGTAGGTTTTATTTAATTACAGTAAATTAATTAAAACTCTGCTTTCACAAACATCTTTTGTTACGTGAAAAAGCAGAAAAAATAGGCTTTCGACATTCACACTTCATTTCATTGTGCCATTCACATGTTTCAATGCCGATCTTTAGGCCATGTCTGATTTCATTTTAAATTTTCAGGGAGGACGATGTGGTTTCATTTCTATATAATTTTCCTATATATTAGAATGTCGTTTGGATTAGTTGATGGTATTTTTTATATAGCTAGAAAAAAATTATTTGATTAATTATAAATTAATAGTAAAATAAATGAATCAATTTATTAGACGAAATAAAAAAAATTAAAAGTACAAAATGAAAAATTACGATAAAAAGCAATTTTGGTCTACTAACATCGATGTTGAGAATAGTATTTTAAGAAATTTTATAAAGTAATAATTTAGTCAAAGTTGCAGAGTCGAGCTCGACTCGAGTTCGACTCGTTGCCAGGCCTACCCATGCATTGCCCTTGGCCGCTTACCCCCCTCTCCACCCACACTAGACCTTGGCTCGCCGTTGCCTACCCCCCACCCTGCCATCACCCCTTCTATTGGAACCGACGCCGACAGCGCAAAGTTAAGAAAAATAATTTGATTTTTTAAATTTTAAAAATAATTACAAGTATTAATTTTTTGTTTTAAATACAAATAATGGTACTCCATCTTAAATATTTTTTTTTACAGTAAATAGCACAATTTATTAACATATGCTCAAACTAACTTATAATTGAAACAATAAAATATAGTCGTTATAATTGATTAGCATTTATGTTGATACAGATATTTAAATTGGAAGAATAAACTTTAGCATATATATTAGGGGAAATTACGGTTATTTTCTTTGATGTTGGACATAATTATAAATATTTTATTATTATTTAAAAATAATAAATACTATTATTGATGTTTGATAAAATTATATAATTTTGAATGCAGAATTAACAAATGCCATCCTGATGTATCATAAAATTATGTAATTTTCGAATAAAAGTATGAAATTATCAACTTTATCCTTATTATATTTTTTAATTAAAAATTTATAATAAAAAAAATCAACTTAATTAATAAAATAATCAAAAAAATTTATAAATAAAAATAATTATAATTCTTAATCCATAATAGTATTTTGATAAGCTTAATAGAAAATAAATGAAAACATAATTAATTGAGCTAAATAAAAAATATGTTAATTATTATCTAAACAACAAGGGGATTATGCCAAACCTTGGAGAATATTTACCCTGTATATCAAACCCTTGTATTGTGATATTAATTTAATTTATCATTTAAATATAAAATTTTACATACTTTTTTTTATATTTAAAAAAATTATTTATTCATTTTAGCAAGTATAAAAATGAGAAAAGAAAAATCTATTTTTCTCTTATAAAAACCTATCTTTTATTTAATTTATAAAATGAAATACATGAAAAGGAATACATAACAAAAGAAACAATATGAGACGAAAATGATGGTAAAATGAGAAGTATAGAAACCATCGCTATGTTTGGAATAATGTTTTGAATATTTTTGTTTTGATGTTTTGGAGATAGCGAGAGAAAAATAGAGATAAATAAATATATGTTTTGAGATAGATGGTATATTTAAATTTATATTTTGATATAATATAAAATAAGTGATATATGTTTAATATTGAAATTTTGGAGATAAAAATTACTGTTCATTGTCAAATCATGTCTTTTAATATATATATTTAATAATATATATGTATATATATAATATTTTATTTGTTAGTGAAATATAATATATATTTATGTTAGGAGAAGAATAAAAAATAATAAAAAAATTAAATTACGATTACACACCTAATGAAAGTGTACAAAACACAAAAACAATCTTATGTTTTGACCCATCTCTGAAGTGGGCCGAAACACAAAACCAAACACTGTGCATGTTTCCATCTTTGTCCCAGTTTCACAAACAAAAACTGAAGATAAAAATGAATCTGACAAGACAATAATGTTTTCCAGCTCGTCAAAATATGAGCTTTCTTGTGATGATTTCTCCTACAAACTTCCAACTTCATAGAAAACAAACATACCAAAAACTACGTTGTTTCTAAGTAAATACAAAACACTTTCAACTCCCAATCCCACTCAAGCCTTAGGATCGACTCCAATGTCTTTCAACGAGTCGTAGCGTAGAGGCCTGGTGAAAGCATCGCCACGAATGGGATCCGACATCACTTCTTGCCGATCGTAGTCCTGTATGTGCGCAACCTTCCTGAAAAACGATTGCTTCACGTACTCCTCCGCCTCCTCCGCCACCTGCTCCGGCTCCACCACCTCCGGGACCGTCTCCCTTCTTGATTTCTTCAGGTACACCTGCGGGTTACGACGCAGCTGATGGTAGATGGTGTATGCGCCGAAACTCACCTGCAGGGCTATCATCCCCACCGCAACAAACACAGGAACGAAGTCGCCTTTTGGTAGCCTGTGTCATACACGCCATGGTCATAAATTAACCTCCTTTTCCCAATGCTTATTGATTCTTGTCGCCACAAACCATCCAAATCAAACGTGACTCAGTCGCACGATAACTATAATTATACTTATTAATTCGATAATCCGATCAAACCCAATTTGAATAACATATTATTTGGTAGTAGATTAATTAGCAAAAATTAAGGTACGTGAAATTGGAGAACATATATACTGGAATCTGAATTTATTTAATCTAACAAGAAAATTAAATGATCATTTACAAAAATAAAATGGTACTTGGACTTAATTCCTGGGGCCGAGCTGGGAGAGGGGAGGTAATGGTGAGCAGTGGGGGCGTAAGCTTTTAGCTTGGGGGAAGTTGATGTGGTGAAACTCCAACTTCCTTGCAGTCGATTCACCATCGATTTCCAGTAACCCTACAATATCAATTAATTATATATTCATAAATATATACTTGAAGAAAATCGGAAAGCTAGAAGCTAGAAACAGTTACGTACCGCGTTCCTGAAAGCCATTTTTGGTTTGGAAGTAATAATTAGAAAGCTGAGTAGAGATGAATTAAAGAGTTGAAGGGTTGATGGATGAAGTTGCAGGCAGTGAGTGTTGAGCTGCTTGTTGCTTCTGCTTCTGCTTAAAATAAGTCGGTGTTGGGAGAGTGTTGCTATGCTGTATCTATTTATAGAGGTGAAGAGACAGAGAGAGAGGAGGAGTGGGTTATGGGATAGGATAGGGTGGCCATGCAGGGAGGAGTACTTGTCGCAAAGCTAAAGGTACAGCGTCGCCATGCACACTCCTTCAAGCGACACGTGCTTCTGTCCTACTTTGTAGTAAATACAAGGCCTAGGTTGAGAAAACTTGGGCTTGAAGAGCCCATCTGGACGAACTTGCCTGGAAGCCCACAAAGCAGTTCAACCACAGCCCATCAACTAGATTAATTTAACTCAAAATTAAAGAAATCCCTACCAATTTCTATAATGTATATTAAATTATTTTTCAAATGATTTAATTTTAATCTTGTTAACTTTTTGTTTTTATTTTCACATACTCTCAATTTTTATTATTGCTTGTCTTAATTTTTTTCACAACAAAAGTAGAAATTATGGTAAACAACCCTTAATCTTTAGTCCAAAGTAAAATCGAATTTATTTATAAAATAGTCAAAACAACTAAAAATACCTTCCAAATATTTTTAGCTTTTAATTTAAAAATACTCTTTAATAATTTTTTATGCGTGTGATTTTATCATGGATCCAAACGTCTTCGATCTTGATGTTAGATTTGAGCTAATTGAGTGAAAGCTCTTGAGAAAGAGGACCTGCCAAATAAAAAGTTAACACTTTGGTGCTTAAGTTAGTTCTAGATTATGATAAAAGTGAGAATTTCGTATGTAAGAGCACGAAATTAGAGTAGCAGAGTATCAGCAAGGGAAGTTCTCAAGTGTGGGAAGGGAGTCGTCTATTGAGGGGTATCCCCTATTTTTAGAAGGGAAATCCCTTTATACCAGGAGTTTCGGTGATAGTGATCCGCATGCCCAATGAGGAATACGGGATTCAAGAGGGGATAAGGTTCCACCTTATTCGTTCCTTAAGCAGTAACTCTTTGGATGAAGGGGGACTCTTTCTTCGTGCAGGCTCCTACCTGGTGGGGAGTTCTCTTAGGCTGAAGAGTCCCATCCCTTGAGGGCACCTTCATCCCTTCAGACTAGTCTTGGAAAGATGCAACAGGCGTACTGGGCCTCCTTCTTATGGCAAGCTTGCAGGCTTCATCTTTGGACTGATTCTGGGGTGGGGGCTCTCCATGGGCCTAGCCTAGTAATTTCAGTGTACGTCCTCATCATGGATTGGTGGGCCTGGCTTGGACTTTAGATCTTTTCATGGGCCAAATGAGAGTGGAACCTCCCTCATTTGAGAATTTATTTTTTGGGGAGCACCCGCCAAGACTACCAGCCTGTCTCCTTTCTAGGGAGCATCCGCTAAGACCGCCCGCTTGTATCTTTTCTAGGGAGCACCTGCCAAAATCGCATCTCAAGTGTTTTTGGGGCTCTCACGACTTGGGCATCCAAGAATGTTACGGGCATATCGTTTTTTTTTTTTTTTTTGTATCATTAGGGCCTTTTTGGACCAACCTATTTTTATGCATATTAATTTTATTAAAAAATATTAATATTTAACTACCTTAAAAATATTTTTTTAAAATTAAAAATAAAAAGTACTCTTTAAAAACTCTAGCAAACACTGCCTGACTCTTATTGTCCAGCACAATTATTGAACAATTGTACGCATTACAACAAGAATAAATCGGTGATGGATTGGGCTTTATATTTATGGGAAGTGGGAAGTGTATGAAAGCCTAATTCAGCGTCCGGCCCGCCCAAGATGACCTCAATCCGTTGTGTATACATTACCCCGACAACACTTTGATTTTGCCATTTCTACTTTGTATGCTCACTGAGAATTTGAGAGAGAAACAGGAAAGAGAGAGAGGTGCTGCAACCAGACGACGGTGAAATGAGGAAATTCGATCCATGGCCTGTGTTCTTCAGGAGAGAGTGGAACCGTAATTGGCCTTTTCTTGTCGGATTTGCCATTACTGGAACCATTATCACCAAGTTCTCCCTTGGTCTCACGGGTATGTGTCTTTTCCCCCACGATATTCTTAATTTTTGTGCGTAAATTTACGTTGTTCCCTGATGATTTTGTCTTTTCTCAGAGGAGGACGCGAAGAACTCTCCCTTTGTGCAGAGGCACCACCGGAAGTAACTTTTCTTTCTCCTTTTGACTTTGCTCACAAACCCTAGAAGAAATTTAGTAAAATGTAGGTCTACCTTTTTGTTCCTCGTGTTTCAAGATTTGAATTGTGCTTATTTTGGTCTGTGGTAAAGACCGATTGATACATGTTGTATTTGGGGCATCCAGCTTTTAGATCTGCTCGCGTGCTTGTTTATCTATTGTTGGTTGTTCACTGATGTGAGATGCTTGGTGGGGTGCGATTTTCTGGACGACAAATGGTCGCTTATTCTCATTTTCTTGATTTCAGAATAAAGGGATAAATAATTACAGTTACTTCCCCTGAGTGTAAATATAGATTTTTTCGATTTTTTTTCGTTAATATAAGCACACTCGGTGAATTTTGACTAACCGAAGGATTTATTTGTTAGATGACCATGGGGTCTACGTGTAATTACACCAAATCTTAGGAGGGGGAGTGCAATTATCCCTAGAATAACTTGGTCTTATGTCACATGGTTTGTCATAAAACTGTCATGCATTGCTGAAATTTTGGTTTAGCTGGGAAAAAGAGCAACATGGTCCCAGACTCATTTACTGTTTATTCAGCTATAGCTTAGACCTTTTTCACATAAGGTAATCCCGTTGAAACCTGTATTTGATGTGTCTTATGGATGCCAATCACCAGAAAAAGTTCAAGTATGGTCAAGTGGGGTTTGGATTAAGTTTTGTGATTCATATGGTATATATGATTAATTGTGTGGTAATTGTAAAATGGTGTATAGATCCATGAACTCTGTTGTTTGAGGATTTAGATGAGTGAAGTTCTCTGTAGATTATGCTTTAAGAGGACTTATCATTACCACAGGAACGGGTGGGTAATGTCGCTTGAGTTCCTTTTCTTTAAAGCAGAAATGCGGAGTTGTCTATCTGCTCCCTTCTACATAAAGAAGGTTAAAAAATACATTAAACAGCAAAGCCGGGGATCAAAATGATTACAATGCATCAGAACTTAATGTTCCCCTAGGGGCTTAATTATTTTATTATTATAAAAATATAAATAAATTATATAAATATAATTTATATATAATATATAATAACAATATGTCGAGTCGTGGATGTACATTAAAAATATTTTTTTTAAAGAAAGAGTGTGCATGTCGTGGATCCCATCCACGACATGGATTCAATTGAATACTTGCTTGACGTGAAATATTCTCTGTTGTTGCTGCATATTAAGTTGCTATGTCCCAAAAATTCTGTAACTCTTTACTAGAGGTTGATCCAACCTTGATCTGAGCCGATAAATGCACCATGTGTTAACATGTATTGTTTATAATTCAGAGTGGAATTTTTCATGTGATTAAATTATATCCTTATATACGACGGTTTAGCCCAAAGAGCACAAATTGTTTTTTTGTATGATTTCTGTTTTATACATCCTCACCTGCTGATAAGGAAATTTCCATGGATAAGAATTCAAGATGAATTTGTGTATTTTACAGCTTTATCCTGGTTAAAAAGAACATCACGTCTTGTGCCTTGAGAACTTTACTAATTTAATTACTATCTTAAAGGATTAAAAGGGTTTTGTAGGCATTCCCAGAAACGAAATGATGTGTTGTTTTAGGCAGATTAGGTCCACTATAGATTAGAATCTAAATGCTAGACCTGCATAGCATGGTTGAGACTGGTCGTTAAAGAACATGCTTTCATTTATTTGGAGAAAATGTTACTTGCAAAGTATATAGTATTAAGGACCTACTGCATATAAAGCTCTACTGCAATTCAGGATATGACTTTACACCTGTTTTTGTGGTACAAAAATGTGGTGGTCAATGAGGTTGACATAAGTGCAGAAAACCAACACTTTCGGCACCAAAACATAAATTTAGGTTGATTTGGTGATGAGTTTCTTCTCCCCCTCCTAAAAATGTGAAGGAGTAATGGTTCCATGTGAATAATAATGCAAAGTGTAAGGAGTTAGACAACATCGGCAAGGACTTTGTTGGGCAAGTAAAAGGTACCTTTCAACCATAAATGCGATTAGCATCCATTAGAGCACAACTGTATCATAGACCACTTCATGGAAGAAGTAAAGATACGCCTTTAGATTGCAACCTAAGCTACATTTGCCAACAATTGCATATCTTAGTGTCTAGTTTTTGTACGTTGTATATTTCTGTTTATGTGCGTCACTTTATTGATTTTTTCCTTCTGTAGAGGAAGTGAAAACCAATATGTCTACTTACTGTGAAATCTTTGCTGGAATGTTGTTCTCCCCACCCCTACTTGGATGGCTTTGTGTTAATTAGAGTTGTATTTAACCCGGCTCGGTTCTTAAACTCATTTTGCCTTGCAGATGAAAATATGAGGACCTGCTGTCTGGTCAACTAAGAAGGCCTGCATCATGGAGATAGATCTTTGATTTTTCGCTTCCAATTGCTTTAATATCAGTTATCACTCGGATGATTGTGTTGATTACATAAATATTTTAAACTTCGTATGTGGAATCTAAAGTTTGTGTATGCTGTTCTCGGAGGATGGCACTTGAAAAGAAATAATGAGATCATGTGATGAATTCACAGCCTTTTTTCTGGCTTTCATCCTGCTTTGCGCAAGTTGATGGTGCTCTTTTGGTTCCTACATTGCATTGAGTTGGGATGTAATAATTCAAGAGAATTTTAGGATTATTTGATGGAGATTTCTTCTTTCGTTATGTTGCTTTGAGTTGCATTATTATATGCTGGAATTCAAAAGTAGTTTATTTTTTCGCTCACAAACTGCGATTGCCTTGGATAAGCCACCCTAATCCTGATTCTGATTTGCATAAATAATTTTTAGAGATAAGTACAGCTCCACCCCTTGATTTAAGATTTATTTACATAAATCACTATTATCTTTTGAAAAATTATACATATTAATTAAAAACCTCCGTATATTATCTGTGTTTGTTGAAAAATTATATATACACCTCTAGAAAAGTTAACATACTTGTATAAATTATTTTTTATATCTGGCTGTTATGACAGATTTTATAACTATGCAAAAACTAGAAATGATTAATGTAAATAGATCATATATTATAGTGAGTGAATATAGTCATCCCTAATTTTTAATCACCCAAAAAATTAAAAGAAAAAGAAAAACAACTACGAAAAGAAATAGCTCTTGAATTATATTTAATGCAGATATATTTGGTGGGTACACTATATACAAGATTTGTGGCCAACTAATACTTCTCCACACTTGTCATCTTTGATGGCTCATAAACTCCAATCTCAAACAATCAACCCAGAAATTACAGCTTAGGATCCACTCCAATGTCCTTCAATGTCTCAACCTTCATTGCCCTGCAACCAAACATAAACACTCATCGCAACCAATCCCCTCTAAATATACTAATAGACCAAAATATCCTATTGAAAAAAAACAAAAATACAACTACCTGACATCCGAGACAAGGAATTTTTCTTTAAAAAAAAAAATAGGCATTTTGTTGCCATTTTATTTGATTTTCAAAAAAGATTTTGCGTTTTATATGGGGAAAAATGCGATTCTGCGAATTATCAAGACCGCTCCTTCGTAACGTTCTATTTTGATTTTGCAAAATTTAAATTAAGAGTGAGGGAGTTAGAATAACTATACTTAATTTTTTATTTTATTTTTCTTTCCTTTTCTATAATTAAAACAAACATAATAAAAATTTAAATTATACACACAAGATGGAGTGTGCGTTTATAACTAAGTCCAAGATAAAGTACCTGCTATAGATGTCGCCACGAATGGGGTTAGGCAAGACCTGGGTACGATCAGGGTCTTGGACGTGAGCCACCTTCCGGAAAAATGACTTTTTGACGAACGCCTCGGCTTGCTCCGCCACGTGCTCCGGCTCCACCACCTCCGGGATCGTCTCCCTCCGAGATTTCTTCACGTACACATTAGGGGCCCGACCCAATTGATGCAACATCGTGTACAACCCGAAACTCGTCGACAGGGCTATCATCCCCGTCGCAACACAAACCGGCACTATATCCCCCTTGGGTAACCTGTTGCACCAAAAAACAACTTTTAACTTTTCTATAAATTTGCACTCAAATTTATCTACCTTTATAATAATTTCTATTTATTAAAATGTGAAAATGAATGAACATTAATATGTAATCAGCATCATGTTTAGTGAACGTACTTGGATTTAAGGGCTCCCGGAGATGGAAGAATATGGTGTGGCGTTGGGGCGTAAGCATTTAGCTTCGGCGCCGTTGATGTGCTAAAGCTCCGCCCATTCGCCATCGATTTCCAGTATGCCTGAAATTAGAACAAGTTGGTGAGAAATCAGGAAAGCTGGAAGCTAATTGAAAGCTAGGAATTGCAGATGAACGTACCGCTGCCCTGAAAGCCATTTGGATTTTGAAGTGATTAGAGAGGTGGGAAGAGAATAGTTTTAAGTTTGATGCAGAAAAGTGATTATGAGATTTCTGCTTCTGCTTATGGTTGGATGATGAAATGAGCTTTTATAGGAGAGGTTGGAGAGGGGGGGAATGGATGCTTCTAGGAGTGAGTGGAAAAAAGGAGTACTTGTCCTAAAGCTTGTGGTACAACATCACCATGGAAACATCTTGAAGCAACATCTCCATTCTAGCATCCTATGTATTTAATGCTTGTTTTAAGTTGTTTTATGAGATTTTGCATAATTATGTGTATTTTTATTTAAAAAAATTATTAATTTGTATGATATTCGATGAAATTATGTAATTTTTGAGTGAATGTTCGTAATTGTCAACTTTGGTTTTATTATTTTTTTTAAAAGAATAAAAAAAAATGTAAAGAGTTGGACAAGTTGGATGAAAATTTTTGAATGATTGTAAAAGAATTATCCACTTTGTCCATAATTTTTATGAATAAATTCATAAAAATAAGGGTAAATTACAACTGCCTCCCATGAGGTTTGACATAATTAGATATATGTTCTTTTTGTTTAAAAAATTATAAATTCACCTTCAAGTGAAAAATAATTATGTAGCTCCTAAACGGTGAAGTGGACATTACTATTTTACCCTTCTTTAATTTTTTAAAATAAATAAGTATTTGAAAAAATATAAAATAAATTTTAGAATGGGTAAAATAAATAATCTAGAGGGAATATTAGTTCATAATATATAAAATAATAATTTATAATTCAAAAGGGTATTTTGGTCAGTTCATCACAAAAATGGGATGAAAATTTAATGGAATTGGCTCGTTGGTAGGCGGACGTTAAAATCATGAGAATATTTGTTATTTTTCAAAACAACAAGAAGGTATTTGTAATTATGTCAAACCTCTGGAGGGGTGGTTGTAATTTACCCTAAAAATAAATAGAATTACAATTTGAAGTGTACAAGGCATTTTGATTAGCTCATTACGAAAAAATGAATAAAAATCTAACGGATACTAACGGATTGGGTTAAAAATTGGACAGTCGTCAACATAAGGGTGGTATTGATAATTTCTCAAACAATAAAGAATATTTATAATAATGTTAAATTTCGAGAAGCTCATCATAATTTATCCTTTTAATTAAGATCAAAATAGAACTCTGCCTAGCGATGTTATCCATATGAAGTTTGTAATGTGTGAATTATATCAGTTGTTAAATTATATATGATGGTGTGTTGGTTCAATAACTCGTAACTCATGTAAGTGGAATTCTGTATGAATAATATTAACCTTTCAACTAAAGATATCTTAGTCCAGTGGCTAAGGTTGAGATCCCATAAATATATTTGAGATTATATATTCAAATTTTATTGGATGTATAAATATTTATCTCACTCTATATAAGTGTTTGTTTCATTACTAAAAAAAAATTATAGATTTTTTATTCGTAAAAACAAAATTCTTTAAACTTGTTTGGCCTATTTTAAATCATTTTATTTTAATTTTGAATTATATATTTTAAATATTAATAAATTTCAAATTCTAGTGGACTTGAAGTAGACAGTAACCATTAAGGGCCAACCTTAATACTTAGTGGGAATTGGAAAATAAAATTTTCATTTGGGCGACCTATAAGAATTTGGGGTTTCTTGGTTAAGCAAAACCTAATACCCTTTTTATTCCAATTCTTGATTATAAAATTACACCTTCAATACGTGTACTTGAATTTTTGAAAAATAAAATTTCTAATTTCATTATTTTGTTTTATGTAAAATTATGATTCTCTTTAACTACTTCATTATAAATGCTTTTATTCAAATTAAAATTTAGACTAATAATAAAAAATATTATTATAATTAAAAGAAATAAGAAATGTAAATAAGGGAGAGAGAGTGTGTGAGAGAGAAGCTTTAAATAAATTTGATTTTTCATATTTTCAAGATAATAAATTTGTAAGCTTAGAAACTGGGTCTTATCTATTTTTATAGGTCTATTAAAAATAAATATAATTTTTTTTTATATATATTTTCAATTGATTAAATTGGACAAAATATATTTTCGAATATGATCCGATAAGAGATTAATTTATATTAAAGCCCACGGTATTTTAACCCAATAAAACGAATTCCAAACTATCTAAGCCATGAAAAACGAGCCTTTACCACACAACTCATTACACATAATACAAGACAAGAAATCACAACACATAGCAAACCCAAGGACTCAAGTCCAAAGCATGTCTTTCTGCCATGCCCAAGTACTAAATCGCCAAGGTTCCATTTCTTTGGCATCAAATCTTTAAGCTGTAATACTGTATTTTAAGGTAACACGTAGTTTGTTCACAAAGCTGGAGGGAATTACGCATCCACATCCAATAATACGCTTCAAGACTTTGTATCAAAATTTGGAGTGAAGAATCGGGAAATAATTTTCATTTCAGAGATTGTAACTATTTTTTTAAAAAAAATTATAATTTTATTTTATCCGTATTTTCAATTCTAGTCTTGTAATTTTTTTTTGCAAACTCAAAGTCTTGTGTGAACAAAAAGATCTTCTATTTTACCCGCTAATATATATAAAAAATTCTTATCCAAAGCAAGTTATAATTCGAATTGAACCAATCATGCTGTAAATATAATACATTTACCATATCACTTTCTATAACTGTGTACCGATTATATGATAAATATATTACATTTATTATGTATTTGATTCAAATTTGGCCAAAATCCAATTTGAAATAAAATTCCAAATACACATTCACAAATAGTGGTCGGAACAAGGAGATAATTCCATTTCTCTCTCCATATAACAAATCATTCTCCTTTTTTCATATTATAATCGTATTTTTTTCTAACGAAAATCTTCTATCACACTCTAATATTACATATTGATGTTATGCTAATATGTAATTGACTCGTATATTTTCTATAAATTAAAAAATATAATTAAGATTAAACTAAGTAAAACATATATAATACAAATATTAGTATAATACCATTATATAATATTGAAGTGGAATAAAAAATCACTCACCTTTTGTACGTAAATATATACAGTATATATAAAAGTCACATTTCATCTGCAAAAGATTTGAAGTGGAATTGACTCAGACAACATTGTACATAATTGTTGCCGGGTGTCGATGATTGTTTGTTTATTTCGTTTAAATAAATAATTTTTATTGGATTAAAGGAACAAGGTGGGCGTAGGCTAGAGACCATTCAGTAATTGCCAAGAAGTCGCTATTTTAAGAGCGCGATCTGTGTATTATACATCGTGATTAGATCATCATGATGCACAATTGATAAAAAAATGGGTTTAATTATACGTCTTTTATTTTCTTTTAATGGTTATTAATATTGGTCAACGCCATTATCACATGATCCCATTTGAGTAAAGAATTTGAAAAAAAAAAAAAGAATTGATTTCTTATTTTTAAAAAAAAGTTGAAATTTCATAGGTATGTTAATAAATATAGTTGAATATTGGAATTGGAATACTAGACATTCCTAAAATTTAAGATTATTCAAATAAATCCAAAAAAAAATTATTAGACATTTGAAATCCATTAATTTAAATGCAATCTCATAATTTTATTTTTTTAAATTTTTTCCCAGTAATTGTAACAAGGACTAATTTAGGGTAAATTAAAATTACTTTTATGAGGTTTTGGTATAATTACGAATATTTTTTTATTATTTAAAAAATTATAAATGCCTTCTCAAATAAAAATAATAATGCTGTCTCTAGATGGTAAAGTAAAAGTTACTACTTTATCTTATTGATATTTTTTTTTAAAAATAAATATTTGAAAAAATATGTGAAAAAAATTAGGGTGCCATAGAGGATATTAGTCCGAAAAAATATTTTAAAAAATTAAAAATATATAAAAAATTTAATTCATAATCCAGGAAGGTATTTGATCAATTTAATAAAAAATTGAATGGGTATTTGTAATTTGAGTAAATTACATTTTGCCATCGAAATTATGACCGTGTTTATACTTTAGCATCTATTTTTTTTTTGTCAACTTACCATCTCAATTTTGCAAAAATTTTACTTTACCATATATGATTATTTTTTTACTGATTTTTTTTTTTGTGCAAAAAATATCACATGTTGTGCGTATATGAAAAATATTACATTACATAACCTTTAAATATCACATGTGTACTGCACGTGATGTTTTTTTGACAAAAAATTTGGTTAAAAAATAGTTTTAAACGGCAAAGTATAAAATTTTATAAAGTTGAGATGATAAGTTGGCATAAAAAAAAAGTTTAGATGCCAAAGTGTAAAAATGATTATAGTTCGGATGAAAAGATATAATTAGTCCTTGTAACTTTCGAAATAATGAGAAGATATTTATAATTATGCCAAAATTTAGTGAAGGTGTTGTAATTTATCCCATATATCTATATTAATATAAAAAAAAGTATACGATTTATTAACAAACAGTGATTTTTGACACTATTGCAGTGATTTTTTTATTGTGTCGATAATACCTTAAGTTGATTTTAATTTTTTCTTTCTTTTTTGATTGTTGGTTTATATATTTTATTTTTATTTAAAATATTTTAAATGTAAAAATTATTTTGTTATATACATGCACGAATCACATGCCACGACGAAGGGTAATTTATACTAATATAAAAAAAATTTCCTTCACACACATAAAGGACTCCCAATGGCACCGCCGCTATCAATTTTTTGTGAAGTCAAAAATATTTTTCAACTAAAAAGATTACTAAATTATTCAACTTTCTAAAATTTTTATTTATTAGATAAATTAGTTTTTCTCATCATTTCTTCCTTTTTTTTGTAATATAATATATCGATTTATTTATTTATTTATATTTAAAATATAAAAAATATCTATTATATACAGAAAATAAACGTAACACGACTAATGTATATAAATAATGAAAAACCCACAAAAATGATACAGATACAAGAAATAGAGTAACCGTTAACGTACCATCATACAGTAGTATAATATATGGTAAGATAGTTACGTGGAGTTCCACTTTTCTTCACTGAAGCAGACATCTAATCTTAAATATTCCGTTTCTTTTTCCGTTCTCTCTCGGAAAATCCAACCAAAGTCGTCTTCTTTGGTACTATTTTGTATTAATTCGCTTCTGTTTTTTTGCTTCGGAGGTGGGGTTTCTATGGCGGATTTCACATAGAATTTGTCTGCTTCTCGGACTACAGCTAGCCTTTCCATAGCTGTAATAAATCGTAATACTACATCTTCATCACCTCAAATGTGCATGTATATAAACTCGTGTTTTGTTTGGTTAGGCGGAGGAGCAGATTCATGCAACACAATCATCATGGTGCAGACTCCGTTCACATGGCGCTACGGCGGTCATCAAGTCTTTCTCTCTGGCTCTTTCAACGGGCACGTTACATATAGTGCTGATGTGTTCTGGGCTTTGTTCACTGTCTGTTCTGTGTGTGTTTGTGTTTGTTTCTTGAATGGGTGGTTCTTGAAATCATTGACCTGATTTCTGGCTATGATTCGACATGTATATATATGGGGTTCTAGTGTGTGTACCGTGTGTGGTGGTTCTTGAATGGGTGCTGCTGTTCATTTACTTGCTTTCTTGATATGATGTGTGTGGGGAGTTGACTGTGTGTGTGTGTGTGTGAGAGAGAGAGAGAGATAAATGATAATGATGCTATTTTTGTGCCTGCAGGTGGAGTGAGAGGATGCCGATGTTTTTGGTGGAAGGTTCTGAAAATATTTTTCAGAGAATCATAGATCTTCCGCCTGGTTGTTATCAGGTGAACTAACATTAGCAAACAATAACTTCACATAGTGAAAATTTCGATTTTTGTTATGTTTGGATTGCTGGATTAGAGCTTACGATTTCGATTGTATTATATTGATCGGAGAATTTTCAGTAAAAATTGATTCTTTGAGTTCTTTAGTTGCAGCTTTAAGCTATATATTTTCGATTATTGCCGTGGATATTGAAAAAATCCACTTAAAATTTGGAATCCTTAGTTCATAGTTCTTCAACCGAAATGCAAGAAAATGGAGGTTAAATCAACCATCTTATATGATGTTGTGCTTAGATTGATGTATTTGGAGTTGGGGATTTAAAGTTCATAACAATAAATGCATCCTATTTATTTGGAAAATTCCAATTACAAATATTTCGAATCCTTCAATTTTAAATTTGTGTTATACATAGCAACATTGCAATGATTAAGTCATTTGAAAACCATTTTCCAAATCTTTTTATCAAATCGAAATTCATCCATCCAAATAGAACTCGAGCTAGTTTGCATCATGTGCAGAGTCTTGCCTTACTATCCTATATCAACCACCCCCCACCCCCCATTTTTTTTTTTTGATTTTATTAGTTAATGGGTATTTTTCCATTGCTAAATGTTTTGGTTCAGTACAAATTCTTGGTTGACGGCACATGGCGTGCTGATCAGCAGCAAATCTGCGATTTGGATGAGTACGGAACTATGAACAACATAGTTCTAGTGAGGGGAACTGAGTTGACTTCTCCAGACCTTAATGCTGAAGCGTTTCGGCCTTGTACCAGCAGGGTAAATGTTAAAGAGTCTTGTTGTTTGCTCTCTGTCTCTAAATGATATGTTTCTTGTTCTAACATATTGCATCTAACATCTTTGATTATACTGCGGTTGGAATACTAGGATTCATCTTCAGCTGGTCCCCTCAACGAACCAGTTCTGCAACTGTCGGATGGCGAGATGGATGTTTTTCGTCAAGTTCTATCCATGCATTTGTTGTCATCCTCGACATATGAGCTGATCCCGAATTCAGGCAAGGTTTGGCAGCCATTTGCTTTATTTAGTATCATCTTTTTTTTTGAAAAAGAAGAAAAATTTCGTCTCTTAATATCATTTAGCATCCCCTACAGATCAGGCTGTATTACAAATAACGATTTTTAATTTCATGATATTTCATCAATGTTAGGTTCTTGCATTGGACATTGAGGTCGACGTGGAACAAGCCTTCCACGTTATGTATGATTCGGTACAAGTCCTTCAAACTTTTATTTCTTAATATAGGCATCGCAAGACAAGATATCACAAGAATCCAGACGTTTCTTCGGCAAATACTCGCTAAAACGGAATTTTTATGTCTTTCCGTCGTTCTCTCATTGTGTCCTACTTGAATGTTGTTGTCTAGTAAAGATTTGCAATTCGGCTTCTGTCCTGTCATTTACAGATGATTAGTTTGCTTCAGTATCATTTTATTGTTTGGCAGGGTCTCGCGGTTATGCCTCTGTGGGACGAAAACAGAGGACAGATGGTGGGGATGTTAACTGCTTCAGATTTTATTTTGATTTTACTTCAGGTAATGTATGTTTTAGCTGCTTTTGGGAAATGAATAGCTCTTAAACTTTATACTTGAAACTCCACGAAAGAATAGTAAAATGAGTAAAGGAATAGTGTTTGTAAAAATTGAATAGCATTTGTCGTGTAACCGCGTTGAATATACTTAGTCGTTTCTAACGACCCAATCGCATAAATCACTCTCGTTTCTCCTGTACTCCTTAGTTCTTTTCTCCCATTTTGCCTGTGGAGTTTGAACTACTATACATTTCTATCTGAAAGACGATATGTTCCTCGCCTCTTGCAGCTTCACAGAAATCATGCAATGTTTGGCAATGCAGAACTTGAAGTCCGGACAATTGCTACCTGGAAAGACTGGAAACTTCAACATCACAGAGATATAATTCGGGCTATGGTTCCAATTCAGAGAAGGCCTTTAATCCATGTAAACGCTCTTACCATTGTAGATTCTTTGAGCTTATCAGTAGCCAAATCAGGTTTGTAGCATAAATCAGGTTGGTAGCATAAACAACGTCCCAATCTGCAGACAGCCCCCCATCCCCATCACAAAAAATGAGGAAAATACGAGCGTTAAGAAGTTGTCTGATGTTTCTCTGTGCCTATGTTGTGCATGTTTGACAACTTATTCCCATCTTATTATCGTAATCTGCAGGCAGGTCCGGATGATGCCTTGGCAGACGTGGCTTCAAGGATTCTGCAAAATAACATTTCTGCTGTTCCCATTATACATTCAGTAGATGGATCTGCTCCTAGTTTGTTACATATTGCGTCCCTTGCTGGAATATTGAAAGGTATGTCTGTGAGCTTCTCGAAGATCTAATTTGTGAGAGAGCTCTCCTATAGTTGCTTATGTTTTTCTTTTTCTTTGCTTATCTTGAAATTTCAGATGTGTGCAGGAATTTTAAGAACCATCTTGGATATCTGACTCTTTTACAGCAACCAGTAGGATACCTTCCGCTAGGCACTTGGTCCATAGAAGTTAGACGAGCGCTTGGTCGTCCATTGTTGACATTACATCCCAACGATCCCCTTAGTTCTGCTCTTACTTTATTACTTGAAGGTAGACTTCCTTTATCTTTTTAGCAATTACTATGTGTATGAAATTAAATGCATCCAGGGAAGCATGCTTAAACTGCTGTCCAACTTTTCTTTTAATCAATGACAAAGTCAGCGAACCCTGCTGTTAATCACCTATATGCTATATGTGCTTAAGTTTCTGATTCAATTTTCTGGCAACATTAATTCTTCGGTGGACCATGCTTCAAGAACAGTGTGGTTCTTGAAATTATTGCAAGTTTGAAGATCAAATCTTGGCCTTAGTCATTCAATGTTGATATCGGAATCATAGTAAAAAGAACTGTTCTAACTTCAAATTGCACCATTATCCATTTATAAAAACAAGTTTTGCATGCAGATATGGTCATTCAAATGCACTGAACAACCTATACTCTGTAATTATGCTATGTGCCACATTCTCTAACATCTCTGACATGCCGTCATTTTTCCAACACTGACTTTCAAT
This sequence comes from Sesamum indicum, assembly GCF_026168435.1. Taxonomy (NCBI): domain Eukaryota; kingdom Viridiplantae; phylum Streptophyta; class Magnoliopsida; order Lamiales; family Pedaliaceae; genus Sesamum; species Sesamum indicum. The sequence continues at coordinate 20,961,759 of NC_142659.1, forward strand.
ACTCAAAGGTAGTAATGAGGGCAACTCTTCTGTTTGCTTTCTCCTCACAGTCACATGTCAATCCAAAAAATTTTGATTTCTTCACTTAATCTGATCTGTATAGGATACTTGACACTTTCTTTCTCTCGCTCCAGTGGTAAGTGATGTAGTGAAATCTCATGGCTTCCTAACTTGGTCGAATAATTTTCCTTGTTTCTTTGCTTCACTACAGCTCAAATAAGTTCAATACCCATAGTCGACCACAGTGGTAACTTCATCAATATATACTCTAGAAGGTAATCAGTTTCTCAGGACCGGCTCTTCGGACATTCCATCAACAATATGTTATTGGTTATTTATTACTGTTGTTTCAGTTTCATGTCAGCAACCATGTTTATGCAGTGATATTACCTCATTGGCAAAGGACAACATATATACTCGCATTCAACTTAATCAGATGACAGTATCTCAAGTAATTCCAGTGGAAACTGTCTCAGCTTCATCATAGTGTATCCTATGTGTTGTAGATATCCCATAATGATCAATCATCTGCAGGCACTGGAACTCACTGCTGAAAGAGGCCGAAGCCGATACAAGACATGCACCAGGTTTGATTCGTTGTATCGGGTGATGGAACTTCTCTCTGAACCAGGTTAGTATATTTGAGTTTCGGTTGCTTGTACATTTCAAATGTGAAACATATTTGACTCCACGGTTTTTTTGCCTCATCAGACATGCGCCGTGTAATTGTTGTTGAGGCCTCTAGCCGGCATGTTGAAGGCATAATCACTTTGAGGGATGTGTTTGATTTCTTTTCTAGGTAAAACTGCGTTTCAGTTTATCATGAAAATTCGAACTTAATTGAATACGTCCAGAGCAGGTCCATTACCTGTAAGCAGTAGAAAAACACTGGAAAAACCCATCTTCTTACTTTTAATGAAGATTCTCAGTGATCTCGTTTGATGTTGTCTCCATCAGGACACTGATCACAAAGAACAAGGGTAAAGGAGTGATGTACTTGTAATCTTTGCTTTAATTGACTTAGGACGTATCGACTTGCGATCTCTATTGGTTGGATCCATGTGGAGTTAAGCACTGTGATTGTACTGCACTTGATAATGATTAATCAAGCAATTTGTCAATTTTGCCTCATTACACTTGAGCTTCTTTCCTTCCAAATACAATATGGTAATGTCAATCTCGGAGCTCGGATTGCAGTATTGAACAAAAACTAAGTCCGAGACCATCTGCTCCACCGGTAATTCATGTAACATAATTGAACAATACCCAAAGACTGTATGTCTAGAGCACTTCATATTGGTGTAGCTCCAACCCATTCAAAACAAAGTATATATCTTCAGTGTGCGGATGCAGGCAATCTCCTGAAACAAACTCATGTGTGATCCCATCCAATTCGATCAAACTACAGCCAGCAATCTTCTTAATCCCGCATCTGGAATCTCTCAATCTCCTCATTTTCACCAGATCCTCCCACCGCTGTGAATTCGCATACATATGGGCTAAAAGTGAGTACACCCCACCATCTTCGGGTTTCACCTCCATCACTTGCTTAGCTGCCTCCTCTGCAACCTTAAGATTTCCATGTATTTTACACCCTCCGAGCAATCCTCCCCACACAAACACATCCCCTCCCATTGGCATTTCTTCTATCATCTCCATTGCTTCCTTTATCAACCCTGCACGTCCAAGCAGATCGGCCATGCATCCGTAATGCTTTAGCTCCCGTGGAACACCATAAACGCTCTCCATATCAGCAAAAATCCTCCTAGCCTCATCAATAAGCCCTGAGTGGCTACAGCCCACAAGAACAGCTAAAATTGTGACCCCATCAGGCTGGACACCATCTTCCACCATTCTTGAAAAGTATTGAAGCAACAACATACCATGACCATGCATGGCCAGTCCCATAAGCATCGCATTCCATAAAGACACGTTCTTTTCGAGACACAACTTAAAAACCTCCATAGCCATTTCAATGCACCCACCTTTTGCATACAAGTCAACCAATGCAGTGCCTAAATATGAGTCTAATTTGATCCCATTTCTTTCAATGAGATCATGTATTCTTTTACCTTGTGCTAGCTCCCCAAGCTGCGCACAAGCCGAGAGCACTGAAACCAGAGCAACATTGTCAAACTTCACCATCAAATCTACCATACAATCAAACAACTCAATGGCCTCAAAACACCGACTCGATTTTGCGTACCCCGCCAAAAGGGTACCCCACGAAACCGCATCTCTTTCAGGCATTTCATCAAACAAATCCCTAGCTTTATCAATCTCGCCAGCCTTAACAAACCCATCGATCATAACATTATAACTCACCACATCTCTGAACAAACTTCGTTCAAATACCTTTTTCGCGCCATCAACATCACCAGCCCTACAGTACGCACAAGCAAGTGCGTTACACACAAAAACATCAGCCAGAAACCCAAACTTGAGCAATTCCGAATGCAGGGTCTTGGCAAGTGAAACCGAGTCCTGCAGCAGCCCACAAGCTTTAAGAACAAAAGGGAACGTGTGAAAATCAGGCGAGACCGATTTTCGACGCATTTCGGTAAAGAAAATCAAGGAACTCCTAGGGGAACACAGGAGCACATGTGCCCGGATAACGGCATTGTAGTTGAAAGTCGAAGGGTTTGGAATGAGACTGAAAATCTTGGTGGGGTAGTTAACAGCATAGTTGGAGGGAAAATCTGTAGGGTGGGAGGGTGAGAAAGCCAAGAAACGAAGGATTTGAGTGAGAAGGAGAGCGGGGTGAAGTGAAAAGAGGCCTCTTGTGATGGCTTGAGCATGGACTTGGTGGATTTGAGCAGTGGTTTTACAGCTTTTCTTGATGATGGTTATGAGATGGGATGTTTGCATGCACCTTACTTGCATTTGCTGCTTTGGTATTTCTTGAAGCGTTTCGATTGGGGTCTCATCTCTCGTGCTCAAGTTTTTATCAAAAAGATTTGAACTTTCGGGAGAATTGAGATGCATCAGCATCCTCTCCTCCTCTTCGTAATATGAACGTGTAATACATATGATCCTTTCAAAATCATATCAGTCAATCAGAGAAGAGCAGCCGCTTTATGAATGCAAAAGCGTCAATGAATCGAGTGGGTTACTGTAATTGCTTACATCACTACATATACGTTTGAATATTACTAGAATTACAGACAAATGGGGTGGACGTGCCGGAGTGGTTATCGGGCATGACTAGAAATCATGTGGGCTCTGCCCGCGCAGGTTCGAATCCTGCCGTTCACGTACCCTCTTTTCATTTATATATATATATATGCAAAGTCCCTCTCTTTTTTTTTTTTGTCATCATCGGCTTATTTATTAAAACATTATTAAATGATAAATAAACGGTACCAATTTTTTAAAAGTGTCTTACGATACATTTTAAAATTTACAAAATATTATAGAATATTTAACAATTTAAAAAAAATATTAAACGTGAGGGACTTTGCATATCTATATATATATAAAATGTCTAAGAGGGTACGTGAAAGGCAGGATTCGAACCTGCGCGGGCAGAGCCCACATGATTTCTAGTCATGCCCGATAACCACTCCGGCACGTCCACCACCTTTGCTACTTCAACATCTAGTATTGAACTACTACAATCTTTTTTTTTTTTGTGACAAAGGGAAAATTAGGGCCTAATATATGTATTTGTTGCAATTATTGTGGGGTCAACGTTACTGTAAAATAATTTTATGTTATTGTAAAACAATTGTTCATAACACGTAGAGGTGTTGGGGTGAGCTTAAAAATATTTGATAAGATACTTCCCATCTTAAATGTTTTAAAATGAGTTCACCAAACGTCCTCTTACTCCATATCTCTGTTTCTCGCAATAAACATCTGGCAAATTATATTGTAGTTTAGTCATAAATAACTCGTTGAAAATGAATATTTATTGTTGCCTACAATGATTGGCTATGGACTGAAGTCATGCTAAATAATTATTATTAATTACGGTCAAATAAAAATCAATGCAAAAACTTAACTTACCCCCACTAGCTTAATTTTCAACCACAAAAAATATTTTAGCTACACTAGCAAACAACAATTGTTGACGTAGTCGTGGTCAATGATTATTTACTATAACTATTTATTTTTAGGGTTAAATACAATTTACCCCTTTGTGTTAATGAAAAAGTGCAAAAAAGTCATTGCGAGATGAATGTAGATTGCAGCATTTTTTAAACCACAAGAGGGTAAATTATACTCGTTTTTTTTTTATAGGGATTTTGTCGCATTTTTTCACTAGCACAGGGAGTAAATTGTATTTAACCCTGATATTTAATCATAAAATTAAATTCTAATAAAAGTTTATATGACAGTAATCTTATCAAAATTCTTAATTCATATACAAATGGGATATCACAATCTTAAAATCCAACTATATATATAGAAAGCTAGTGGAAATAAATAAAGGTTCCAACTTATCATTTAATCTCATCCCACAGAAATAAAAATAAAAATAAATAAATATCTTTGAATTTATGGGGTGATGATTATCCAATTAGTACATCATCGTCAACTCTCACTATTAGTGTTATGCAACCTTTTCCTTCTTCACAGTACTAAATGTCCCCCACTAACACCCCCTTTAGACTTAATTCTTGTGTCGGATTCCCAGCATCATCATTTCTATATTATGCGTCCACAAACATAGGCACTATGTTTGGTTTTACTTTTAATTTGTTTTTATGTATTTTTGTGGAAATATAGAGACAAAAATAAAAATAAATAAGTATGTATTAGAGATTATGTGTATGTTTGGATTTGTTTTTGGAGATAATATAAAATAAGTATAGTATGTTTGATGTGATTAGTAGGAGACAAAAACTATTGTTAATTGTCAAATCATATCTCTTTTATATATATGTATGAAATATGTATATAACTTTTTTAGTTGTAGGGCCTATAAATAGTGTAGATATATTTTGACAAAAAATAAATGAGGCATTGTTTCAAAATATTTCGAAACACCACCAAAACTTCCAAAACAAATCAAGACAAACACTGTCCATATTTTGGCCCATGTCCAAAATGAAGCAAAATTGAAACCAAACATTATGAGGGTGTTTGGCTAAATATTTTATAAGCTCCTACATCTACATCTTATCAGATGTTTTAGAAGCTTATAAGATATTGGGTCTTATTCTAAAAATAAGCTTTTAAAGTGTTTGGATAAAATAAGATGTTAAAACTTATAAGATGTAAAAATACTTTATAAGATATTAGGTATTTGACATAATAAGGTCTTTTATTGGTAAAAATGATTAAAATGAGCATGATACTATTAGAATCAAATAAGTTGTTATTTCTTAATATATTTTGCTTCAGAATTTTTTAAAATGCTTTTATAAATAGTACACATTAATTTAATTTAAAATAAAAATTTAATAGATACTCTTTTTACAAAAAATAAATAAATAATGAATTATTACCTAGATTTTTGAATTAAAATAATATATATGTACATTCACTAGAAAAGAAATTATTATTAGCTACAATGTTAGTAGCTATCACTAAAACCATGGTAAATGACTACTATTAACTACGGTTGAATAAAATCGATACAAAAAATTAGCTTTTCCATCATGAAAAAATTATTTGCCACCGTTAAGAGTTATGGCCAAAACATTTTGCATGGTTATGACAAATATTTTAGCCACCCTCGCAAAAACTACAACAAATAACCGTTGCGTGGCTGTAGTCAATAACTATTTGCTACGGCTATTTATTATTAACTATGTCAATTAGCCATAGTTAAATGTTATAATTCTTCTAGTGATTCATGCTAGTCGAATATTAATTTAGATATATAGTTTATATTTATTTTATTAATGCAATGATTATTTCTAGTCTTATAATTTATAATGTCTTGAATTTATATTTTTCAGTAAATATAATATCAATATCAATTTTATTTTTGTTTAACTATAATAATTTATTATTAAATAATTGAATATTTTAACTTTTTCTAATGTTAGAAAAATTAAATAATAATTTTTTTTTTAAATTCTAAAGAGAGAAAGAGTGTGTGTGTTTGTATGTGTGTGTGCGCGCGCGCGCATGAGAGGGAGAGAGAGATTTGTTATAAATTTTTATTGAATGTCAATAATTGATAAGTGATTATTATAACTGCTAATAGTTGAGGTTCTTGATGTAATATACAATTCGTTCGCTCAAAAATAAATAAATAAAGCAAAGTCAGTTAGCTTTATTCTCGATTTCTACCCTCATAAAAAGATTCTATTTTTCTCTCCAGTTTTTCAGATCGTAAGTCATCGATGAATATTAGTACTAATCAATTCGCAATTGACCTAAAAGAGAATATATATAAAGAACTCACTTTCGTAATAATGCATTATCACCTCACAAAATACTTACGAGTTTGCTTTAATATAGAAAAAATCATCGTACACATGTAATCCCATGATCAATGAGTCATATACAAATATTCGTTATTCCGTTGCTCTGAATTATTCAAAGCATATCAATCCAAAATACCTCTAATTTAATCAAACGGATCAACTCAGAACAGATTCCAATCACAGTGTATAATACGTACGTGTACCGCTTATGCACCTTACGCTGCATTACTCAGCACTTGTTACCTTTATTTAAGAATACATATTTATATTAAAATTTATGGGCGCCTTTCCCTTTGCACAACTAATATCCAAACGACTTTAGCTTTTTGCCCACATGGAGTGATTAGATTTACCCCTCTTTATAGCAATGCAGCTGATCTAAGAGGAACAAAAATATTCTAAGTGGTGGATAAGTACGAGTTATTATAAGAATGTGGACTAGGCTACGTAGGGGTAGGGGACCATTCATGCAAATCTTGGAAAACAAACCCTTGCTTTAGAATTTAGTGTAAATTACATGAATACTCCTTCAAATTACGTTGAAATATATAAATATTTTTAAATTTTTATAAAATAATAAATACTTTTTTGAAGTTATAGCTGTAATTATAAATAGATCCTCCTATTCAGTGACAAAAAGTAAGAAAACACTCTCTAAGGAGGTGTATGTACCTGTTGTTGAAATTTAATCGAAATTATAATTTTAGTCCAATAGGATGTATGGTTCAACACTTTTAGTTTTATGCTTTATAAGATTTTTAAAATAGTCCCAAAATTGAAAAAAAAAAAAAAAAACTTAACATATAAATCCCGTAAAGTAGAGAACAAAAGGCGTTGAGTTTTTTTTAAAAAAAAAAAAAAAATGGGATTTTCAAATATAGGGTTACATGTATTTGGTTTTCACAATTTTGGGACTATTTTAAAAATTTCTTAAAGTAAAAGACTAAAAATATTAAATTTCCTATCATACAGGACTAAAAATGTAATTTTGCCCTGTAATTTACACTTAAAGGGTTAAAGATTTTTTATTATTTTGGGAAGAATCACTTGGGTTTTGAAGGAGGGTATTATATACCTTGGACTTGAAAGAACTCAAGACATAACCAAACAACATCAACCACCTTAAGACATATATATGTATATATGCACATCAAGAAGTGCAAAGGTTGTAGTAATTGAACTCCACTTTGATGATGATCAAGATCATGAAGAAGAAGAAGAAGAAGAAGTGGTGGTGAGTGAATGTGTTGAGATGTATTTGAGTACTACTCTTCTGTTTCTCTTCTAAATGAGGGAAGGGAGAAAGAAGCAGCAAAAGGGGCAAGTCAATAGAGGCAAAGGGAAGGTCATGCCTTTCTTCCAGGCTTTTTCTTTTTCTTTTTTAACTAATTCTGCTCTTGGGGAAGTTTGATATATATGCAACTGACCATGATGTTGGAAGTTGAAGTAATTAGTGGCTGCAAAATTTTAACCTAAATCGGGTTTGGTCGGATTTGAATCAACTATATGACAAGTACAATATACTCACGGTGTGATTGGTATATTGTTCAGGAAAAGTGGTTTGGCCAAGCCTAATTTGGGTAAGATTTTCCTTTCATTTGTTGATAATGATGTTTGTGGCATTTGTAATAAATCTAAATGTCAGCTGATCTCTAATTCTCTTTTGGTTCCCATTGAGTATATGTTAAATGTGATGAGAGGGTGTTTGAGCCACATTGTTGAGTTGTTATGAATGTCGTCTTTGTACAAAGTTTTGCATAGATTTATGCATTTGATTTAGTTTTAAGCGGATACTTCGCCGGGTTAATAAAACCTTAATTTTTTCCTCCGAATTTTCAACATTGAATTTAAGTGAGACTGAGGTGTTAGAGAAGTTGTAGGACTTGTTTGAGTTTGGTCGGAGAAATTTGGTTTTAAGAGGTCTGCATCAACTTATAAGATGTTGAAGAGTATATGATAAACTTTTCAGCAAACGGCTTATTTTTTAAGATACAAAAATAAGATTTTAGAAGCTTATAAATGTCTCTACGGAAAAGGTATGGAATTCTCAATTTAGTTATATTTTATTATATTTTTTTAATTTTTTTCATAATTAAAATAATCAACAAGAATAAAAATAATAGTTCTCATCTCACTGTCGAAAAGTTTCATGATTATTTTTTATTTAAGAGAGGTGTTTATAATTTTTCAAACAATAAATTCGTAATTATTACCCAATATCTATAATTTACCCAAAGTTTTGAGTAGGAGGAGGTGTCGGACAAACATTGTAATTTTAGAGATAAGTTGACCCGATGGTTGCATAATAGATTACGAATGAAAAAATAAGCTTTTGAAATAATCGATTTTGGAATAAACATCAATGTATGTAGGACTACTTTTCCATGAACAACCAGAATTTCAAACTTAGAGACGAAATTAAATCCGATCTTTCACCTGAAACAGCGTCATCTCAAAATCCATCTTAAAATATCAAAAACCAAACAGTTCTATCCTATTGACCCAACACTTCTTCCTTCAAATCCCTTTACATTCAGATTCAAATCTAGTATCTGAGGATCAAACTGACAACTCAAGCAACTGAACCCTGAACCACTTCAAAACATATGCAAATACTCTTCTCTTCGACAATGCAACATAATCCAAATATCCATGTTTGTCCCTCACACAGAAGTACCGTGGGACGTGCCAGAAAAAGCAAAAAAGGAAAACTCAATCCGTGTAACATTAATATCGGAAAAATTGACTAGTTCCGCAGATTTGGTATTCGTTGTGCATGTACCTATACGACAAAAGTATACAACAGTTACCTACTATTACTCAAAATAGAGACGTATTCTCGAATCTTAATGCAGTTAGTAAGTTAATCCCCAGAGGATAACTTCGCTGCCACTCGTATAGCTATCCTGTGGGACAATCAAAACCTAAGGTATAACCCCAAGAATGATCACTAATTTGCCACATAATTTATTTATTTGTCATCATCATCAGAAGCAGATTGTATCCGAGGTGTAGCTATAAGCAAGACTAGAGTACCAACTAGTCGAGATTTAGACTCTTTTTCATGGCTTCATAAACCAGATAAGTAATGCTGGCTGCTGGTACGACTTTGAGAAGATTTGGGAAAAGCCCTTTATAGAAGCCCCTAAAGCCTTCGTGCTGATATGTTCTCCAGAATACATCTGACATGCTACAGTAAGCACGTTGAGCTTGCATTCTGAAAAAACATGGCGTTTAGTAATGGACTGAGATTTCTCATAATGCCCAAAGTTCTTTATCTTTTCCTGTATAAACGAGTGCAAGAGGTTTGTTCTAGGAATGGATTACCTTGTTCTTACCACCTGTAGTGGGTAAACACATGTTGCTCCGAGAGATCCTGAAATTGTCCCACAACTGAGTTGCACAAGAGGACCAGGTTCTGCACAATATCTATAAAATATTTTCAACTGTTCCAGCAAGGACGATGCATCTGATGAAAGGAAAGATAACATGGAAAAAGTAAAAGAAACAGCAATGTGTACAGTACCACCATCGTGAAGAATATATTTCCTCGACATGTCTTTTAAGGTCTCATAGGCAGCTAGGTCGATGCCTGCATAAGGAATAATTCCAAGAAGAGATGGCATCAACCCTCTGTAAAGCGCCCGAGGACCCTCCCGAACCCAGATATCTTTTGATAATTTCCCCAGATTTGGAACATTCCCTCTTTCGCAGACATGAGTTTGTAACCGAGTTTTGACAAGATCCATTGGATAAATAGAGGCTTGCGCTACAGCTCCAGCCAATCCACCTGCCGCCAGTCGGCCTACCATTCCCACATCCCCATTAGCATCCCCGATTGCACCTTTCAGCATTTCATACGTGTAAAACTTGATGGCACTCTCTGGTGCAACCTTCAACACATTTATTCCATTACCTCGGAAAAAACCTAAAAGACCACCTTCCTTCCATATGTTTTGGACTGCAGAACCAATTGAAGCATGTGTAGTCTGGACTTGCAAAATCACTTTGAGGCGATCGAGAGGTGCAGTTACAGTACGCGAAGCAGCTCCAGCAACTCCACCAGCAATTAAATATTTGGTTGCATTAACATGCTTGCTGATGCCTTCAGGAATCACAGCATGTTCGCCAATATCTACAAGACACACTCTTTCCCAGTATCTATAGATGTTCTCGATGGTAGCCTCATGAGGATAGAGTAGCAGAAAATCTCTCCACTCTTTAAAAGTAATAATTCCATTATTGTCTTTATCAACATGCTCAACAAAACGAGCAAGTTCATCATCATCAAGTTCAATCCCTGCAAAAAGGAACTGCCATGACTTATAAGATGAAGACAGCTTATATTCTGGAAATTTTGAACAGAAATGACTGTCTTGAAAAAGAAAATCACAATTGCAAGCATAAAGGAACTTCGGATTAATTATCATACTATTCCTTCTATAAGATCAAGAAAAATAGCATCTATAAAAAATTGAAGGAAGCATACAAGCAAAAAGTAAAACCCAAAAAACTGAACGAACTACAAACCCGCAACTTACAGTCTAAAGAACTGCAAAGAAACAAGGGGCAGTGCACCAACAGACGAAGAAAATTTAGTAATTAATTATCTGCAATCTGAATAATCCTACTAACATCAAACAAAGTAAATGAAAACATTCCAACATGATAGCAAAAGACGTCCACCAAGAAAGATAATATATGCATGAAAAGGATAACAAAGTACCAAGAGATTGCTTGTCAATAGCAGGGCCAATCTAACCAGAGATTTTTATCTGAAGTCGGATCAAGTTTCCCAAGCAATGACAAATAATAGGCAGAAACAGATATCAAGAAGGCATATTGGCATAAATCTAGACACTTGAATTCATGAATTTTGGTTCTGCTAAGAGAACAGAGTTAGAAAATCTGTTACCCAGTTACAGGAAAAACCTGCAAAGTATCATAGAATTAAAAATATATTTAAGAGCCAACCCAGCCAATGCAGATGCCCAACATGTTCTGATTAATAGCTCCCAAGTTACTTCATAAATAATTTAATTTTTAATATGGTTGACATAATCAAATGCATATGAAAAATGATATTGATGATGATATAGCTCACACACAACCAATCTCTATTCTCTACAAATCTGCCAAAATATCACACCATTCTTTAATCACCTAATAATCCAACAAAGCATTCTCAACTTCTGGAATCCCAGCTTATGCTAATGCATTTTGTTTCTACACATTCTATGTTGCTTCATAGATCTCATTTGAACCAGCCCAAGTTGCACAGTAAATACAATAATCACATTTATTTCCATCTTGAAGCAGCATAAAGAACAAGGACATGCTCCTCCTTCATTGATCAACCATTCTCTGCATATTGGTGTGTATACACGCATGTCTATGGGTGTCTGCAAAAATATTAACTGCATTTTCATGCAGACATAAGATAACATGAACAAGAAAAATAAGGTCTCCAAGGAACCAAACTATAGTAATTGCTCCAAATTACATGAGGTGAATAGATAGACATCCCACTGTTAGTCTTCCTTTAAGGCTAAGAAAGTATAAAACTTTTCAGATAAGGATAATGGTACAAGCACCAAAGGTCCCGTAAGTAAAAAGCATATATGCTATCCCCATTGTACTCTGCGCTCATCTTTACTTTAAATTCACTTGTTTTTACAATAGTGTGCAGTTCCGCATTCTAATTTCAATAACAAATCTGTAAGCATTTTCGATGCAGGCTGTGCACTTGAGGCAGCCCAGTACTTCAATGGAGTTTCATCATAGCTACAATTGAAAATCTTCCTCTACTTCGATAAACAAATCTACATAATATGCCTATGCTAAGATGAACTATACAAACTGGTGCATATCCCCATTACAGGAAACACAGGGTGGATGCCAAAATCAACACTTATTTCTAGCCCACACTGCAATCAGGCATACAGACACTGAGACTATAGTGATTCTCAATCCATCATCACCAAGATGGAACACTCTTTCATTCCTTCACCAAAATACTCTCCATTTCAATTCTAATGTACTTAAGCCTCGGGGTAAACTACTTAACTAAAACTTCAACATAATTCTTTTGCATCTCTACCAACAAAAACTTCACAAAACCAAAACAGAACTCAACTCATGTCA